>NC_142076.1:2983452-3140476 GCF_059756535.1 Pantherophis guttatus
AAGATATTGGCAGAACTCTGTTCTGCATTCTCCAGTTCTATCTATATACAACCAACATTCTCCCGTCTGTCTGTCTGTATCCTTTAATTAATCCAGTCAGTGCATCACAGTGCAAACATTTTTGGATCAAGGTGCCTCAAATCCACTACCTTAAAGAATCCATACCAAATCCAGGCCCCATTGTTTCTATGGAATTGAAATCTCAAGGTGTTGTGGCCCGTCAGCTGCCATCACAGCTAGCTGCAGAGTCAGATGTAGAGGAGGTTGAGGGAGGGCCTGGGCCAGCTTCGGAGCCTTTGGAAGGCTCTGATAAGGAAGCACATCTAAGACAGAGGCAGAGCTGGGGCCTTCCGTCCTCCCCCAGGTGGAGAGGCAGCTGTCTTCGGGACCTGAGCTGAGTGAGGGTGAGGAACTGATGGGGCCCATCCCAGATGCGCATATGCGCAGAGAGGAAAGGAGAGGAGAGCAAAGGAAAGAAATAAGCCGGCTCTCAGGGAGAGGCAGACACAGATGATAACCAGCCCCTCCCTGGCTGGGAAATAAATAGGAGGGGTTTGGGAGTGGCCGGTTGTCGCAGACAACCATTCATTTCTAGTATACAGCAAGCAATTTGGATTTCTTGGATAAACCCAGGTTTGTTGGGACTACTTACCTTTGATTTTTTGTTTATTCCCCTGTGAATAAAAGACTGTTACTGCCTTGTTATAAAAAGGGGTTGTTTTACTCATGAGTAAACATCTTATCACTACTTGTGAAGGCTGGGTCAGAACACAAGAATCTTAATGTCAGTTGTATTCCACAAAATTGTGGCTGTTGTTGTGTTGTCACAGTTGACCACAATCATGTGATTCTGACACTCCCTGCCAATTTCCAACAAGAAAACTCAATCGTGGAAGCCGGCAGGAAGTCAGAAGTCAGTCCCACTGCTCTTTGGCCTCTCCGTGGTCATTCTGTTTCTCTGTTTAGGCAGTCTGCACAGCAGACTAAAGCACTGTTATTAACATCAGCTGCCTGCAATTTACTGCTGGTTCGAATCTCTCCAAGGCTCAAGGTCGACTCAGCCTTCCATCCTTTCAAAGGTGGGTAAAATGAGAACCCGGTTTGTGGAGGCAATAAGCTGACTTTGTATAAAATATACAAAAGGATGAAGGCTATTGCTTAACGCCTTGTAAGCTGCCCTGAGTCTCCGGAGAAGGGCGGCATATAAATCAAATCCAAAAAAAAAAGGTATATATCTCTGAAAGGATGAGCCAGCGGGGCATGGGTTGTCTAGTCAGCCTATATAATTCCAACTTAATGTACACCAGTCGTTTATAACTTGGCATTCACTGAGTGACCTTAACTACAATTCCCATCATCCAAATCCACTGTGAGTTTAGTTTGTTTCCCTAGCGAACCAGCAAATAGACTGTGGATCTATTTGCTCCTGCAGGAAAAGCTGTAGTATTGAACAGAAAATAACAGAATAAGAGTTGAAAGGGACCTTGGAGGTCTTCTAGTCCAACCCCCTGCTCAAGCAGAAAACCCTCGACCATTTCAGGCAAATGTTGAAATGTGCCCGCCAGGTTTCCAAGCATTCCATCAGCCGAGGTCACAGGGGAGGGGCGGGGGGGTAGCGGTTATCATTAAAGAAGGTCTGAGACCGAGGGAGGCCACTGTTCCTCAGACGGCCGGCTGTGAATCCCTTTTTGTGAAATGGGGTCATGGGGTTCAGATGGGTTTGCTGATCACGTACCTGGCTCCCTGCCACGTGGCAACAGCCCTGCCCGAGCTACTCAACGTCATCGCTGCGGTGGCGGTTGATACCCCTAAGCTTATGGTTATGGGGGATTTCAACCTGCCGTCCGTGGGTGAGACGTCAGAGATGGCTCGGGAGTTCATGGCTTCCATGACAGCTATGGACCTGACCCAGTTAATTCATGGCCCTACCCACACAGGGGGAAACACGCTGGATCTGGTTTTTGTCTCTGGACAGTGGTTGAGGGATCTTGATATAGGGGATATAGTTACTGAACCCTTGTCATGGTCAGATCACTCTCTCCTTCGTCTCGACTTTCAAACCGCTGCACCCCGCCGCAGGGAGGCGGAGCCGGTCAGATGGTTCCGCCCCAGGCACCTGATGGAACCTGACAGATTCCAGACGGAGCTTGGGCCATTTCCTGAGGTTCTGGCACACGCCTCGACTGGAGACCTGGTGGCCGCCTGGGATAGGGCGGCTGCTGGTGCTCTGGATCGGGTCGTGCCTTTGCGGCCTCTGACCCGGCGCCGATCTCAATTGGCTCCTTGGTTTACCGAGGAGCTGAGGGAGTTGAAGCGCCGGAAAAGACGCCTAGAGAGTAGTTGGAGGGCCAGTCTTCTTGAATCTGACCGGACACTAGTAAGATCCCACATTAGGAATTACTTAGTGGCGATAAAAGCAGCGAAATGTAGTTATTTTGCTGCTCTTATTGCGTCATCAGATAATCGCCCGGCCGCCCTCTTTAGGGTGACCCGCTCCCTGCTCCACCAGGAAGCGCGGGAGGACCCCTTGGAGGGTAGAGCCGAGGATTTTGTTCAGTATCTGTATGACAAAATCACTCAGATTCGGGAAGATTTGGACTCCGACTGGGTAGTCTCAGGGGGAGAGACAGGGGCAGGTCTTGAGAATGTTATCTGGGATGAGTTTGATCCTGTGACCCCTGAGGACGTGGACAGGATTCTGGGTAGACTGAACGCGACCACTTGTTTATTGGACCCGTGTCCTTCCTGGTTAGTACTGGCTTCCCGGGAAGTGACACGAGGCTGGCTCCAGGGGATTATAAACGCTTCGCTGAGTGAGGGTGACTTTCCCGCCGCCTTGAAAGAGGCGGTGGTGAGGCCTCTCCTCAAGAAGCCTTCCCTGGACCCGGCAATGTTGGTAAATTATCGTCCGGTCTCCAATCTTCGCTTTGTTGCGAAGGTTGTTGAGAGTGTGGTCGCGCAACAGCTCCCCCAGCACCTGGATGAAACGACGTATCTGGATCCGTTCCAGTCGGGCTTCAGGCCCGGGTACAGCACGGAAACGGCATTGGTCGCGTTGGTTGATGATCTCTGGAGGGCTCGGGACAGGGGGTGCTCCTCTGTCCTGGTCCTGTTAGATCTCTCAGCGGCTTTTGATACCATCGACCATGGTATCATGCTGCACCGGTTGGAAGAGTTGGGGGTGGGAGGCACTGTGTTGCGGTGGTTCTCCTCCTTTCTCTCTGACCGGTCGCAGTCTGTGTTGACAGGGGGACAGAGGTCGACCCCGAGGCCCCTCATATGTGGGGTGCCGCAAGGGTCGGTCCTCTCGCCTCTCCTGTTCAACATTTATGTGAAGCCGCTGGGCGAGATCATCCGTGGTTTCGGGGTGGAGTACCATCAGTACGCTGACGACACCCAGCTGTACATCTCCACCCCGGATCACCCCAACGATGCCCTTGAAGTGATGTCCCGGTGCCTGGAGGCCGTACGGATCTGGATGGGGAGGAACAGGCTCAGGCTCAACCCATCCAAGACTGAGTGGCTGTGGTTTCCGACGTCCCGATATAGTCAGTTGACGCCATCACTGACTATTGGGGGCGAATCATTGGCCCCCACGGAGAGGGCTCGCAACTTGGGCGTCCTCCTGGACTCATGGCTGTCTTTAGAAGAGCACTTGACGGCCGTGACCGGGAGGATTTTTCATCAGGTTCGCCTGATTCGCCAGTTGCGTCCCTTTCTGGATCGGGACTCTTTACGCACGGTCACTCATGCCCTTGTCACCTCCCGCCTGGACTATTGCAACGCTCTCTACATGGGGCTCCCCTTGAGGAGCACCCGGAGGCTCCAACTGGCGCAGAGTGCGGCCGCGCGGGTGGTAATGGGAGCGACATGGCGTTCCCATGTAACACCTCTCCTGCGCGAGCTGCACTGGCTCCCGGTGGTCTTCCGGGTGCGCTTCAAGGTTTTGGTTACCACCTTTAAAGCGCTCCATGGCTTAGGACCCGGGTACTTGCGGGACCGCCTACTACCACCAATAGCCTCCCACCGGCCGGTACGCTCCCATAGAGAGGGGCTCCTCCGGGTGCCGTCAGCCAAACAATGCCGACTGGCGGCCCCCAGGGGGAGAGCCTTCTCTGTGGGGGCACCTACTATCTGGAACGAGCTTCCCCCAGAGATACGGAGGATCCCGGATCTGCGCACCTTCCGCCGCGCCTTAAAGACCTTACTATTTCACCAGGCCGGCCTGGCCTAATTTTCCCCCTCTTTTATAAAAGATTTTTAAAATTTTAAATATTTTTTAGTATTTATATATTCAATTTTAAATTGGTTTTAAAAGTTTGGGGTTTTAAAATTGTCGGGGCCAAAATTATTTAATTTGATTTTATTCTATTTTTTAAATTTTGTATTGTATGTGTTTTTATTGTTTGGCTGTGCACCGCCCTGAGTCCTTCGGGAGTAGGGCGGTATAGAAATCTAATAAATAAATAAATAAATAAATAAATAAATAAATAAATGGTTGTTCATTGGAAGTCTCATTGGAGCACCCACAACTTTTGGACAGAAGCTGTTCCACTGATTAATTGTCCTAACTGTTAAGAAGTTTCTCCTTAATTCCAGGTTCCTTCTCTCCTGGAATAGTTTCCATCCGTTGCGTCTTGTCCTGCCTTCAGGTGCTTTGGAGAAAAGGTTGACTCCCCTCTTCTTTGTGGCAACCTGTATGCAATTTAGTTGCATCCAAAGCTGCAAAGCGGCAGGAGCAGGTTGTGGTAGCTGATGGGCGTTCACAGTTCCTTGTGCATTGGATGTGTTTTCATCACCTTTTCCCTCTTGAAATGGGGCAGCCAGTGTAGTGAGCTGCATTTCGCACCTGCCGCAGCCCCTTTCCCCCCCTCCCTGTTGGGTTTTGTCACCTGCTCTGGGTGCCTCAGCATCCCTTGGCCGGAGCCAGCACCAGCAGGCAGTGAGAAGATTGCATCTTCTCTCCTGAATTATGAAAAGGGCCTGAGATTTGATTTTTTGATAGAACCGGTGTAACGGCTTGTTTCAACTTGCAGAGCAGATGTCTTTCTTTCTGTGAACGGACCAGAGGCCTTTGTTCTGGTGGCTCTTGGGGAGGGGGCTGTGGTTATTAGCAGTTAATCTGCTTTTCTCCCATAAAATACCCTGTCACCGTGTTTGAGGCTTTGGGCTTCTCTGTCGGAGAAAATTTAGTTCATTTTTGCTCAGTGGAGGCCTTCATTAAACCATCAGAAGGGTGACAAGATTTAAACAGCATCTGATTCACTGCATAATAAAAAGTGAAATACTTTTACCTTTTTCCTTCCTAAATGGAAAAGCTGAGCTGCAAATGTACTTTTGCTTTTGGGGGTGGGGGGGGCTGTCACCTGATGCCTCCAGACAGAATACCGAAGAGTTATTTTCTTATGGTGAGCAAGAATTACTTCCAGGTAATGAAATGGGGGAAACGTGTTGCAAACGGATGATATCAAGAAGGATTTTTTTTTTACTGCTCATCCTGTGAGCTATTTTAACATGTTTCCTTCCTTGAAGTTCTTGAAGCAGCAAAGAAGTGTGATGATACAATTTGTCCTGTCCTAACAGCCAGCCTCTGTTCTGGTTCAGGAATAAGAGGGGGTTTGTCCTTACAGTTGTTTTTTTTTAATTGTTCTCCCTTTGTTTTCGCTGACATTGGCTGAGTGGGGCACAGCAGCCCCCGTGTTGCTCTCCTGAATGTTGTGGTGTGTCAGCCGTTGGTGTAACAGAATGCATGGATGACCTTGAGGAAAGGGGAGAAGAGTTGCTGCCCAAGGAATGGTCAGAGAAGAGGGGTAGGAGCCTCCAGTCGCTTAACGGTTGGAGAAAGAAACTAAGGAAGGGTTCACCCTCGTGGAGCGAGCAGTTAAAAGTGGAAGTGGGAAGTTTTGTACTTTCAGACTTGCAAGATTCTGTTAATGCCATCTTACAATGATGTCAGCACTTCAACATGCATTTACTCTAGTGCTGATATAAGAAGGAGAAGCAGAGGCGTCTGGAAAGGGATGTTTGACTTTTCACCTACTTATTTTCCCTGTAGATAATATCCCCTAGGAGGTGGGATGGGAGGGGGAAATTCCTTTGAGCTGGAGCAGTAGATTAGGGGTAGAGTGACTTGGAAGATGGCCAATGAATGCAGAGGAGTGGGGAACGGAAAGGGAGGGTTTGGGGTCTGGAAGTCAGTGTTGGCTGCGATGGAGTCGGAGTTAGAATGTCGTACTTAATAAATGGGAGTTTTTCATCAAAGACTTTGTTTGAAATGCAATTTATTTGAGACGACCTCGAAACTTGACAGATGTAGATTTACTTCATCCGGTGATGCTTCCTGTTTGGTTTACCAGTCAAACTTGCAAGTTTGAAAATACAAACATCCAATGGTGGGATTCAATTTTTTTTACTACCAGTTCTGTGGGCGTGGCTTGGTGGGCATGGCAGGGGAAGGATACTATAAAATCTCCATTCCCACCCCACTTCAGAGGAAGGATACTGCAAAATCCCCATTTCCTCCCAATCAGCTGGGACTCAGGAGACAGAGAATAGATGGGGACGGGGCCAATCAGAGGTGGTATTTGCCGGTTCTCCGAACTATTCAAAATTTCCGCTTCCGGTTCTCCAGAACTGGTCAGAACCTGCTGAAACCCACCTCTGCAAGCATCCCATCTTCCACTTTTAATTGTTTGCTCCATTAGGACTGACCTTTTCTTAGCTTCTTTCTTTGACCACTTACGGCTCCTGCTCCTCTTTCTCTCATTGTTCCTAAGCAGCATCCTTGCTCCCCTTTCCTCAAGGTCATCGATGCATGTGCTACATCTTACAGTATCACATGGCTGGAAGGGACCCTGGAGGTCTTCTAGTCCAACCCCCTGCCCAAGGCATGAAACCTTATAAACCTGGTCTACAGAAGTCAGAAACCTGGCCCTTCTCTTTCATTGGAATCATCAGTGGATGTGATTTTACAGATTGTAGATTAACAGAGTTGGAAGAGATCTTGTAGGTCATCTCATCCAACCCCCCCCACCCAAGCAGACCCTACACCATTTTTAATAGATGGCAGTCCAGCCTCTTCTTTCCTTTATAAATATAATAAAGCCCTTTCCTTTATTCCTTGTACACGCATGACTGCACCCCATTGTATAACACCAATGCAATTATTAAATTTGCGGATGACACAACAGTGGTGGGGCTCGTTAATAAGAACAATGAGTCTGCTTACAGGAAGGAAGTACAAGGCTGACATTGTGGTGTAATGAAAATAATCTCACACTCAATACCACAAAAACTAAAGAACTTATAATTGACTTCAGGAGGAAGAGAGATGTACATCTACCATTGTACATAAATGGTGAGGAGGTGGAGAGGGTGGATAGTTTTAAATTTCTGGGCGTTTATATCTCGGAGGACCTCTCATGGACTATGAATGCTAACATGCTTGTGAAGAAGGCACAGAAGAATGCTCAGGAAGATAAATCTATCTGAACACCTACTTCTGTCCTACTATCGCAGCACCATTGAGAGTGTCCTGACATACGACATTCCTGCATAGTATGGGAGCAGCTCTGTAGCAGACAAAAAAGCTCTACAGAGAATCATTAAAACTGCCCAGAATATCATTGGACTCCAGCTACCAGCTCTGGACGACATCTTCGAATCTCGCTGTTTGAGAAAGTTGCATAACATTTTCAGAGACTCTTCCCATCCTGCTTACAATCTATTTGGACTGTGGCCTTCTGGCAGAAGATACGGAACAATGAAAACTCGGACCACACATTTTCTGAATAGTTTTTATCCCAGAGCTATAATTGCACTCAACAATGAACTAAAGGGACACCATCAGTGAGCTGTTGGACAGCATTACTTGGTCTGTTGTGTGGATGTTTGGGTGGTTTAGGGGTGGGGAATTTGTGGTGGGTGGGGGGGTGTTTGGGGATTATGTGTGTTGGACCTGGTCTTTGGGTGTTAAGTGAATTTTGTTGTATGTGTATACTGTGTATACACATACAATGACAATAAAGTTGTTTATTATTATTATTTATTGGTTAATCTTTAGTGAGATTCACAGCTTTTGAGGCTGGTTAATAGCTCAGCAGCTCGAGTCCTAACCAAGGACCTAGGAACTGTTAAGGTATCGTCGGAGGATGTAAGCTGTTCCGAGTAAGGTGGTTTTTTGTAGAGTCAAAATGTTCAAGTCCAGCAAATTTAGAATTTCTAAATAGCGGGGTAGCCCTTTGGGTATTGCTCTGAGGGCTCCAATTACAATCGGGACAACACACGATTTCTTTTTCCACAGTCGCTCAACTTCAATTTGTAAGTCCCGGTACTTTGTGATTTTTTCTTGCTGCTTATCTTCAATTCGTGCATCACCAGGTATTGCAATGTCAATGAACCATACTTTTTTCTTTTCAACTATTGTTATGTCAGGTGTGTTGTGGACCAAGTGCCTGTCAGTCTGAATCCTAAAGTCCCACAAGATCTTGAGTTTCTCATTCTCTAAAACTTTCTCAACCTGATGTTCCCAGTTTTTGCTGTACTCAAATCCAAACTTCTGGCACAATTTCCAGTGAATGATTTTAGCAACACGGTCATGGCGTTGTAGGTAGTCAGTTTGTGAAATTTTGCTGCACCCACTGATCAGGTGATTATTATTATTATTATTATTATTATTATTATTATTATTATTATTATTATTATTATTATTATTGAAATGTTCATTGATGCCCCCAAATTTCTGTGGTTGCCACTTAGTATTTCTGCTAAAAACTGAGAGGAAAAGTCTAGGCAGCAAACAACCATGGAATTGACAAAATGATGCACCTCTGCCTGCCCAAATTAAAGCCATAGAAACAAGCCATGGTCAGCAGTAGGCAATTGGTACTTCTTAGAAATTTGGGTGTTTTTTTTCTCCTAGCGATGATCTGTTGCCCAATTAGCCTCAGTCATCAAGGGAGGCTCTTTCGAAGACTGCCTAAGTCTAAGGCTGTTCCACAAGACCAGCATGTGGCTAGAAAGCCTGAATAAGAACTCACTAGCCCTTCTCAAAAATCACAGGCATCTTCTGGGCAGCTGCCCACAGAACCCAAGCACCCTGCCGGAATCAGGATGGGCAAGGAGAGAGCACCAACCAGGGGTGTGTCCTGGCCTCTGAAAGTGGCTAGTGGGCTAGTGGGTTGTTACAGATTAATAGAGTTGGAAGGGACCTTGTAGGCCATCGAGACCAACCCCCCCGCCCAAGCAGGAGACCCAGTAGTGGGTTGCTATCGGTTCAGGCGAACCGCTACCTGGTGAACTGGTAGCGGCAGTGGCGGGAGGCTCCACCCACCCACCCGGACGCTTCTGTGCATACACAGAAGTGTGTGCAAGTGCGCCCGCGCCCACAAGTAAACCAGAAGCGATGGGTTTTGAAACCTGCCCCTGAGGAGACCCTACGCCATTTCTGATAGATGGCAGTCCCGTCTCTTCTTTTCTTTTTTTTAAAATTTGATTTATATGCCGCCCTTCTCCAGAGACCCAGGGCGGCTTACAATGTGCTCAGCAATAGCCTTCATACTTTTGTATATTTATACAAAGTCAGCTTATTGCCCCCACAAACTGGGTCCTCATTTCACCTACCTTAGAAAGGATGGAAGGCTGAGTCAACCTTGAGCCTGGTGAGATTCGAACTTACTAATTGCAGACAGCTGGAGTTAAATTACAATGCATTAGTCTGCTGAGCTATCCAGGCTCCTTGAAAGCTTTCAGTGATGAAATTATCACAGTACCACAAATCGTGAGAAGGCCGGTGTTGGAAGAAGGCGGAAAACCACAATGGACTGGAGAAATGGCAAGATAGGTAGGTTCGGCTGTGGGTGAGAGGAAGGCAGCATCCTGAGGGCAGAGCAGGGGTTCTCTGGGGATCCTGTAGGTCAGTTCTAGTGGGAGCAGAGGTGGGTTTCAGCAGGTTTTGACCAGTTCTGGAGAACCGGTAGCGGAAATTTTGAGTAGTTTGGAGAACCAGTAGTAAAAATTCTGATTGGCCCCGCCCCCATCTATTCTCTGCCTCCCGAGTCCCAGCTGATCGGGAGGGAATGGAGATTTTACAGTATCCCTCCCATGCCATGCTCACTAAGCCACGCCCATTAAGCCATGCCACGCCCACCAAGCCACACCCACAGAACCGGTAGTAAAAAAATTTGAAACCCACCACTGAGTGGGAGGTGTCCCAGCTGACCTTTCTGGCTGTGGGCAGGGATGGGATTTGGGAAAACAGAGTCTTCCTAATCTGTCTTTGGTGGATATGCAATCATATGATTGTGCCAAAGGAGGCAGAGGACAAATTGCTTGTTTATTCGTGTCAGAAGCACCACGATTAAAATAAGGCATATTATATGACCGTAGTTTTCAACCTTTTCGTCACCACGTTCCCCCTTTAAATATCTGATGGACCCTGGCCACGTGGTCCCCAAGACTGAACTCACCATTTAAATCACAACATTTCTTCGAGCCTTAAGGGATCCACGGACCACAGCTTGAGAACCATTGCTACATCATATAAAATTCAAAATATAAACTGCAAGGTCAAAACATGTACAAATTAAACAGATCTTGCCCAGAAACTAGCAGCATGAATTGTGTTATGTCGTGCTGCCATGAGATCCTCAAGTGTACACTGATTGGGAGAAAAGGGCAGGTATACCTACATATGTGGTGTTGTCTGCATGCCACCACAATTGTGTTGTGGCCCGCCAGTGGCCTGCACGGATTGTTGCTGATCCAGATGACGAGGAGGCTGGTGTGCTGCGCCAGCAGCCTTGGCAGCCGGTGCTTGAGTCAGACAGTGAGGAGGCTGAAGAAGATGTGGTGCCAGAGGCAGGGATTCAGTCAGGGCCTTCAGAACCTCCAGAGGCTCCTTTAAGTGAAGAGGATGAAGAGGAGGAGCCTCTTCTCAATGCACGGGCACGCAGAGCTGCCAAAAGGCAGGAGTGGTTCCTCAGGAGGAGGTCTCCTCGAGAGTAAGGCTTGGGGCTACTTGGCCACTCCTTAAGCCTATTTAAGAAAGAACGCAGCTTGTAACAAGCTTCAGGAAACAACTTTAGTTCGCTAATCATCGCGTTGGGATTTCCCAGTTGCTTCTGGGCTTTCTGCCAACTCCAGTAAGACTCTGACTGTCTTATCTGTGGAATTCTGGCAGGCTGTTAAGAACGCTTATTAACAGCCGGCATTTGCTAAAACTGTGTTATTTGAGTAAACTAGGTTTTGTTCAGAGTTTGTGTGTGCTTGTTCTTTGGGATCCGTAGCTGGGGCAGAACAAATTGCAACGAGCAGAAGCACCAGATAGCCCCGTTTGTTCAGCGTGTCTTTGGATCTTGTGCAGTCGATTCAACAATTTCCATACTTCCAAGCTTTCGTCAGACCCTGGGTCCTCCAGCCCCTCTGTTGGTTCCATCCAGGGTTGGAGCTTTTCATAGATCCAGTCTGCTTTCACTTCTTCAAAGAAATGTCTAAGTTGTCATCCCTTTGATTGGACTTGTTTTTCTTTAAAAAAACACACACACCACAAGATAGTTGACCCTAGTTTTGCCATTACCTACCCTCCCAGGTGAAAGTCACTTCATTGGAAATGGATGATTTGGGGGCTGGGGTGGCTCTAGGTCAGGGGTCTCCAACCTTGGCAACTTTAAGACTTGTGGACTTCAACTCCCAGAGTTCCTCGCTGGCTGAGGAACTCTGGGAGTTGAAGTCCACAAGTCTTAAAGTTGCCAAGGTTGGAGACCCCTGATCTAGATGCTTCAACGGTGTGGTTGGAGTCTGTAAACAGCCAGCAGCCACTGGCCCCACTGCCTTTGCCACTCCTCTTTCTCCATAAGAGAACTTCTTTTCCTTCCATTCAATTATATCCAATTCTTGGAGAAAACCCGGACACGATTTTTCAGAAGTGGGTTGCCATTTCCTCCTTCCTAGGACTGAGAGAAAGTGGCTGGTTCAAGGACTCACAGTTCCTTGGTTTCTAGCCCAGTGCCTTATAACCACTGCACCCAACCGACTCTCCCTAAGAGTATTTACAAGCATATTTATTATGGGAACTAGAGTTCTCGGTGTGTTTTTGTAGAGCTGGGATTGTGCTTTTGGCTGATCTAAGTGTGATGACCCGGGACAAGGCATGAAAGCCACACAGCCAGCTGAAAGTTCAAACTCCCCTTTAATGCTCCAAATTTCCCCAAACACTCCCACATTCTTGGCAAGTGTCCCCCCCCCCCACACACACATGGCAGCCTCTGGCTGAATGCAGTCCAGCAAAGCAAAGGAACGGGGAAATGAGTCTATGAAGCAAGGAACAAACAATGAGTCCACAAAGCAAGAAAGAAGCAAGCAGTCCTGTAAACTCCAAATGTCTCCAATGGCACACAAAACTCTACAAATTCAGTGTTTGTTCCCAACAAACACGGCTCCCCACAGTGTCTCCCTAAATCTCAGTCCCCAGGTGTGCCTTGTGAAGAGGGGCAGGGCATTCTCCTCCTGAGTTGTCAGGTTGGCCTGTGCTGTTCTTGCCTTCTCTCCACTCTCCGTGCTCGGGGATCAGGAGGGGGCGGTCCTTGCTTATCGCCTGAGCTTCGTCGCTCCTCATTTCCATTGCTTGCCCCCTCTCGGTCATCCTGTCTCCGTTCCCACCTGCTAACAAGCTGTCCCAATCCTAAGGAGTCCTGCCTTAGCCTACTCCTCCCCACATTCTTTTGAAGCCAGTCAAGCTGCCCCCTCAATCTCCGGCTCCGGCTCCGGCTCCGGCTCCAGCTCCAGCTCATCCTCCTTCGCAGATTCAGGCTCCAACGGGGGCATGACACTGGGCTTTCCAGAGATTAGGTTGACGTGCCAGAGTTGAAGGCAGAGAAGATGGTCAGGTCCTATCTCCTCCTTTGCTTCCAAGGTAGCTGTTATGCCATTTTCTCAGTGTTGCATTTCCCCATGAGGGCTCTGCAAATGTGGAGAATGCATTGGCCCTCAGGTCGATCCCTATTTCCATCTTTGGCATCTGAATTCTATGCTTCAAGAGCTTTTTTCGGAATGAAAGGTGCCCTAAAAGTCTTGCCTTAATGAGGTCTGTCCTCTTG
Organism: Pantherophis guttatus; assembly: GCF_059756535.1. NCBI lineage: Eukaryota > Metazoa > Chordata > Lepidosauria > Squamata > Colubridae > Pantherophis > Pantherophis guttatus. The sequence continues at coordinate 2,996,547 of NC_142076.1, forward strand.
TGAGTATTTTGCTGCTTCAGGCAAGGAGAAGCAACAGGCACAGAAGATCCTTCAGCAAACAAAGATCCTGTCATTATGTTACTTTTTAACAATCAACTTTATGGGAACTTAATGACTAAATCATAAGGGCCATTTATCCTTGGAAGACATAGTCTTCGAGCTGATAGATAGAACGAAGCGATCCAAAACTCACTTGATGCTGGAATTTGGCTGCAAAATCAGCCTCCCTCCAAGCCTCGTTTATGGGGGTGGGGAGGTGGGGATTAGGGGTGGAAAACCTGCACGGGACAAGTTGGTTCTACATGAAGAAAATGATTGTGGGATGTTTCCGGCCATCGAACTGTGCAGTGTTTTAAGGATTTGAATTGGAAGCCAATGCATCTCTAAGACTTCTCTTGCCTGGCTAGGAAAGAAATTGCAATAATGGCTTTCCAAGGACACCCAATAAATTGGCTTATTATAGAAAAGCTAAAAAAAACAACAACAACAGTACAGAAGAATTCCAATGACCACCTGCATCGCAGGGAAACTCTAATTATAGTGAAATTCATGTTCAAATTTTTGCACTTTTTTTCTCACCCAAGCGATGCAAAGGACTGGAGGCCATCCTCTTTAGAGTGGGAGAGACAGTTTCCATCTGTTTCTTGTGGTGGTGATGGTTGTTTTGGTAACAGACTAGTCTAATATCGGGCTGTTTGCTTATGACTGTCTGAGAACCAGTTCTCACAACTGGGCCCATGAAACGGGTGTTATGTGGCTGTCACTGCTCTTCCCTGTCACCAAATGGCAGGGGCCTTCACACCAACTGCTGTTCCTGGGAAGTCTTCAAAGACGGCCCTAAACTGGGCACGTGGCATTGGCCGGTTCTGGAGAAGAAGGGTGAGCTTCTCTTATTACAGTTTCCTGGTCCCAGAAGTGTCTCATCAGCTGCAAAGTTTCAGCCTCTACCTTCCTATCTAGAAGTCTGCCTAGAAATTTGAGAAGAACCCCAAAGTCATGGAGCTGCTCCTTCAGGGAATGCCAACCCATCTAAAGTTATAGCTGGAACTGATGAAGAACCAGGTGATTTCTGGACAAACTGGACCTTTTATCAGAGCTTCATCTTTAGCCTGTTTCTCATGATCCAATCCCTCATAATCTTCACACCCTGGTCAGACTTCCACCGTCTCTGGAGCGTTCCAGAGTAGAGAGGTGCACCTGAGAATCATTGGCATTCTGATGGCCCATCTCCCTGGCCTGAAGGATGACCTTTCCCAACACTTCGTGTATCAGGAGAGAAAGGGGAGTGATCTAGGACTGTGATGGCGAACCTGTGGCGTGTGTGCCAGAGGTGGCACTCAGAGCTCCCTCTGTGGGCACGTACGCCATCACCAGCTGCTCTTTGCGGGCGCTGAAGTGCTGGAAAACGGCCTGAAAAATGGCCAAAAAGAAGGCCGTTTTCTGGGCTGTTTTCTGGCCATTTTCAGGTCATTTTTTGGGCTGTTTTCAGTCTGTTTTGGGGTCCATTTTCAGGCTGTTTTTTGGGGCTGAAAACGACCCCAAAATAGCCTGAAAACGGCCCTCAACACGGCCCAAAATGGCCAAAAACCTGGCATGCACGCTGGCCAGCTGGTCTTCGGGTTTCCGGCACTCCAGCGCGTGCACATGCATGCACATGCACGTGTGTTCCAGTTTGGGCACTCAGTGCTGAAAAGGTTCGCCATCACTGATCTAGGATCTCATCTATCTTCAGCTGCTGCTCTCTCATTTCTTTCCTCCTCTTGCTGAGAAAGGAGTAGAACCCATTGCAATGCAGTGCCCCATCCGTCGCAGGTGGCCCAGAAAGACAGAATGACCAGGGCTATCAAAGGCCACTGGGAGGTTTAAAGATGGGGAGGGTTAGGGTAACCACATCCAATGAAGGTTATCAATCAAATTACCAATATGGCTTTTGCCAAGAACTAAGTCTGAACCCAGGCCTAGAGGGGTCTAGGTAATCTGTGCTGTGGACAGTTTTCATTTGAGTGCTTAGCTGCCTTAAGGCAGAAATGAGAGCTGTGGGGGAGAGGGGTGTGGGGGGGTAATCTTTCCCATTTTCCAATAGGGGAAAAACCTCCCCACATGGATGACTTTACCCTGGTTTCTGTGATTGTGACAAGTTCTTAGAATTTTAGGAACCGAGAAAGCTCTGCAAAAGTGATTAAAGGCTTCTTGGAGATTTATATCCTGGCAGATTTAGGTCTGGATTTTCAATAAAGTTTCCAGGCATAAATTTATTGATTAATTTAAAGGGTGAATTTAAATTATGTATATTGGGCTTGGCTTAAAGTATAATGTCAAGTGGGGTTTAGCTTCTGAATCTACTTTCAATACCAGGTAGATAACTAAGGATTTTAAACAAGTGCAAAATGCCAGGTTTCCATCCTTAAATTGTAAGTGTGGGAGAGTCCTGCTTAGTGGAACAGTGGAACAGGACTTGCTGTTAGAAGTTGTGGGTGCTCCATCACTGGAGGCTTTTAAGAAGAGACTGGACATAGTATTGAAATGGTATAGGACAGGGGCGTCAAACTCAAGACCAGCAGGCCGCATGCAACCCACCTGGGCTCCGTTTTCAGCCACGACAGTCTCCTGCAGCCCTCTGCCAGTGAAAACAGAGTTCGGGAGGGCCACATGCAGCCCGTCTGGGTTCCGTTTTCAGCAATGATGGCTTTCTGCAGCCCTCTACCAGCGAAAGTGGAGCCCAGGCGGGCCACACACAGCCTCCCTGAGCTACGTTTTTGCTGGGAGAGGGCTGCGGGAGGCCATCACGGCCAAAAACAAAGCCTTGATGAATGATGTTGAGCTGGCCATGTCCAGCCTGGCCAGGCCTCTGGCCACGATCCTTCCCCTCCCTGAGGTCAAACACAACTTTGATGTGGCTGTCCATGAAATAGAGTTTGACACCCCTGGTATAGGGTCTCCTGCTTGAGCAGGGGGCTGGACTAGAAGACCTCCAAGGTCCCTTCCAGCTCTATTCTGATTGAAGTTAGTAGATACAGCTTCTTGGAATCACGGCAGGCAGGAGACTCAAACCTGATAAACTTGGAAAAGTATTCACAAAGTTTAATAAATTCATTGCAATTCATTGCTCTTTAAGAGGGAAATAAGGAAAAAAAATCTGCCTCTGATATTCTTTTCTTTAAATGTATCCAAAGAGTGGGGCCAAACATACAATTCTGGTTTTGTCGTATGAAGTAGCTTTAGTGGGTTGAGGTCTCACCATCATGTTTGCCAAGCTTAGAAAGGAAGATCTGATTGGTAAAAGGGGCTTAAAATTACAGGATCAGTTTTTGAATCTTTTAAGCTATATTTCTCAACCGTAACAACTTCAAGGGGCCTCGACTTCAACTCCCACAATTCCCCAGCCAGCATGATTTCTGGGAGTTGAAGTCCATACATCTTTAAAGTTGTCAAGATTGAGAACTGCTGCTTTAAAGAATAATTCAGCTTAATGTGTTTCAGTCTCACAGGAGACTCATAAACATCAACAATATTTCCCTAACAGAGAGAAAGCGAGGGTGTACTTGGAAAGTAACTCAAAGTGTTCTTGGTCCTTTCATGAAGCCAGAATTCCAGAAGAGCCATTGGCCACTGGCATGACAGCTCCAAAGGCCGTTTGACCCATTGACTGTCTTGAAGAAGTCCAGATGTTCCCACCTGTTTTATACTTCTTACAGGGAAAGAAGTCCTTCTTCTGGCAAATATCTGTGGAGGTTCTCAGGCATCCAGGTCATAGTTATCTCAAAGGTGCTTTTTTTCTTTTTTTTTCTTCAAAAGGCAAATAGATTGGGTTTTTTTCCTTGAAGAAGAAAACATTTCGCTTCTCATCCAAGAAGCTTCATCAGTTCTGAATTTTGAATTTTGAATTTTGAAACCCACCCTCCCTCCCTCCCTCCCATCGATACTGGTACTGGTGGGTTTCAAAAATTTTTACTACCGGTTCTGTGGGTATGGCTTTGTGGGCATGGCAGGGGAAAGATACTGTAAAATCTCCATTCCCTCCCCACTCCAGGGGAAGGTTACTGCAAAATCCCCATTTCCTCCCAATCAGCTGGGACTTGGGAGGCAGAGAATAGATGGGGGCGGGGCCAATCAGAATTTTTACTACCGGTTCTCCGAACTACTCAAAATTTCCACTACCGGTTCTCCAGAACTGGTCAGAACCTGCTGAAACCCACCTCTGGTCAGTACCTATCCTTCCATCTTCCCACCCTCAGAGCTGATGAAGCTTCTTGGATGAGAAGCGAAATGTTTTCTTCTTCTTCCTCAAGGAAAGAACAGTCCAGTTGTCTTTTGAAGAACAAAGCTTTGAGACTTCTTCTGGCGGGCATTTTCTCCTCCTGGGGCCATTCCCCCTGGTTTAGGTGGCTAGTGGCTGGAGTGACAAGATCTACTACAATTCAGCACATGCTGGTGAAAAGCCATCATCCTAACTCTTCAAGCCAGAGGGTCCTAATGAAGTCTTAATTTAATTTGGTTATAACAAAAGGCAAGACAAGAACCAATGGATGGAAACTAGCCAAGGAGAGAAGCAACCTAGAATTAAGGAGAAATTTCCTGACGGTGAGAACAATTAACCAGTGGAACAGCTTGCCTCCAGAAATTGTGGGTGCTCCATCACTGGAGGATTTTGAGAAGAGACTCAACAGCCACTTGTCTGAAATGGCATAGTGTCTCCTGTTTGAGCAGAGGGTTGGAATAGAAGACCTCCAAGGTCCCTTCCAACTCTTATTCTATGTTCTGTTTTGGGGCATGTTTGTTTGTTTTTACCTTGTTCCTCAAAACTGTATTAAACTTCATTAAAACAAATGTACGTGTCTGTTTTTGCATGTTTCTTGACTCACAAGAAGAAGAAAAAACCAAGTCACAATTGGCCCAAGGCTACTGCATATAGGCCAACTTAAGCTTATAGTTGTTTGCTTTTAATGTGGACACTGCATACAAATTGTCAGAAAGGTCTAGCAAATGGATCCTAAGCACCCTATTTTTAGAAATGTACATTTCTTTCTACCGTTCGATTCAGAAATAGAAATGGCAACGAGCTTGGCTGATCCCATTGCATATATCAGCCCGAAAGCCTTTGGGTTTAGCCAATTATTTCTTCTCTGTTCCATTTTTGTGATATTCCATGCAACCCAGATAAGATCTCCAGACGGCCTCCCGTCCAAGCAGTGTCTACAACTTTCTCCTAAGTTGCTAGATCAACTCTTGTCTGATTGTGCCCAGATTGTGTTTTTGAGTGTTTGAGCCTTTCTCAAAAGAAAAGAAAAGAAAGGGTAGAAGAGCAACCCAGAATATAATTTAAATTTTTTTTCTTTAGAAAATATATGTATATCTGGGATTAATTATGGATAAGAGAATGTACATTTACAATATATTTATAAGAAATAAAATAAAAAACTTTTTTTTTTAAAAAAAAGAGTTTTTGAGCCAGTCTCTGAGAAAAAAAAATCTGTTTTCCGATTAGAACAAAACAGCTCAGCTACAGCGAGGAAAGTGGATATCAGAAGGGACCAATTAGTGAATTTTCAGCAGATTGCCTCCTCTAATTTCCCCATAAGAAGTTGAATTATTCAGGGCAGAGAGTAAAGGAAAAGAATCCAACTTTATTCTTGATTGAGTGGGATGGATGAGGAAACACCAAGTGCACCTTGGAATAATAAATTAGCAGAGCTGGAGACAAAGGTTGGATGGTGAAGAAGCCTGTCTACAGAATAACAGAGTTGGAAGGGACCTTGGAGGTCTTCTAGTCCAACCCCTGCTGAAGCAGGAGACCCTATCACATGCCAGTTAAGTGGTTGTCCAATCTCTTCTTAAAAACCTCCAGTGATGGAGCATCCACAATTTCTGGAACAAAGCTGTTCCACTGGTTAATTGTTCTCACTGTCAAGAAATTTCTCCTTAGTTCTAGGTTGTGTCAATGAAAATCTTCAAGATGGCGGACTGTGTTGACAGAAGCTCTGGCCTTTCTGAACATCAAAAGGGGAGTGGGCTTTGACTGTAGTGTTGTACTGACCATTTTATAGATATGAAACCTTCTGCTTCTGTGTGCAACTCAGGGTCAACCTGTGCAAGACGTTTGGTACACTGGAGCAGTGGAAACCTCACTCTGGCAGAGCTCAAAGAGTGTGGCTCACCACGGTTGCCAACATCTGAATTTGTCAATCTTCTTCACATTGAATATTGAGTCCCCAGAAGAGCAATAGCTCTGGCTATTTTGTGTGTCTGTATGTGTGTTGGAGAGGTAATTGTCATTTATGACCAAAAAACATGAATACAGAGAGTATAAAGAATCCTAATAAGACATAATGGTTAGGGTCAGAGGTGGGTTTCAGCAGGTTCTGACCAGTTCTGGAGAACCGGTAGCGGAAATTTTGATTAGTCTGGAGAACTGGTAGTAAAAATTCTGACTGGCCCCGTCCCCATCTATTCTCTGCCTCCCGACTCCCAGCTGATTGGGAGAAAATGGGGATTTTGCAGTATCCTTCCCCTGGAGTGGGGTGGGAATGGAGATTTTACAGTATCCTTCCCCTGCCACGCCCACCATGCCATGCCCACCAAGCCACACCCACAGAACCGGTAGTAAAAATTTTTGAAACCCACCACTGGTTAGGGTGTTGAATTAATTAGGGAGACCCAGGTTCAAGTCCACTTGCAGGGCCATAAATCAGGCAGGGGCATGGTGGAAAACTTCTCAGTAGGGATTTTAGAAGCATGGGCACCTTTAATCACAGCTGACTCCTTCCTCACTTTTCTTCTCCCAAAAGAGGGGGAGTTTGGTGTCTCAGGTTATGTGAATCCTCCCCGGTTTCATGTTGGCTCCTTTCATGGGTATGTCTCCTGATAGAAATGTTTTTTCCCATCCCAATAAGGGAGAATTCTGACTTGGAAAAACAAACTTCCCCTGTGGGAGAGGGATGTCCTTGCCAAGGAATAACAAAGATCTAATTTGTAGCTTCCGACACTAATTAGCACTCCTTAATTACTGCTGGTGGCTTCCCTTCTTCTGAGTTAGCCCAAAGGTTCCTTTCTCTGAAGCTTTCAAGGAAAGCCATCCCTTCCTTCCAGATGTACAGGGGTCTGTCCTGGCCAACCCCTCACTGCAGATGACGGAGATCCTGCATACAGAAAGATTATTTTACTTCTGCCTGCAGAATGTTTTTTATAAAAGTCACAGTGGCACAGTGGTTAGAGTGCAGTACTGCAGGCTACTTCTGCTGACTGACTGCAATTTGGCAGGTAGAATCTCACCAGGCTCAAGGTTGACTCAGCCTTCCATCCTTCTGAGGTGGGTAAAATGAGGGCCTGGATTGTTGGGGGGCAAGAGGCTGACTCTGTAAACCACTTAGAGAGGGCTGTGAAGCACTGTGAAGCAGTATATAAGTCTAAGTGTTACTGCTATTCCGTGGAATTTGCAACATTCACTTTGCACCGTCTCTGAAATTTCACCTGCTCTTTTCTAGGTGTTTTCAAGCAAGTCTTTCAAAGCATAAGGACTAGAATCTTGCTATTTATCTCTTAGTTTTAAAACAAGAATGAATAGGTTCTCAGAAAAATGAAATCTGGTCTTCTGTAGAAACCCGGGCTTACTTTATTTCGTGAAGCCCTTTTTAAAATCCCAGCCCATCAATCTAAGTGCTAAAACCTCTGGCAGGCAGCCCAGAGGCTCCATCTTGCTGAAAATGGGACAAATTTAAATTTTCTATCCATCTTCTCTATCTTCAGGAGAAATTCAGCATTTTTTTTCCTTTTCCTTATTTGCGGTTTAAGGTGATTCGCGTTCTGTCAGAATGTCAAATGCAGCAAAAAGAAAAAAGTACAAGTTTGTGGATAAGTTTATTAAAGTCTTGAGAGTTAAGACTGCGTTCATTTGAAATTCTAATAATGATGCTATGAGGAATGGTGCTAGGGCTTTCCTCCCAAGGGCCACAGTTGTTGAAGTTCTGCCTACTTTCCACTTTCTTGAAGGCAACAAGGAGAACAACAGCAGGGAAACTAGGACGTTTCACCCTCAAATCCTTTCCTTTAGAAAACGGTTCTGCAAAAATTGAAATGCCCTTGCCTGAGGGGTCATTTGCTTGGATCTGCTGAGCTGCAGGAAGATCCCCTAAAACAGGGGTCTCCAAACTTGGCAGCTTTAAGGCTTGTGGACTTCCACTCCCAGGAGAGTGGAAGTCCACAAGCGTCAAAGTTGCCAAGTTTGGAGACCCCTGCCCTAAAGGATCGAGGCCACTTTCAATAGGTTCATAAGTGGGACTTCCTGGGAGCCTCTCCTGAGACCCTGGGCCGCTAGTGGAGGCCATGAGGATGGGAGAGAAGATGGGCTTATTTTTTTATGTTGTACAGGTAGTCCTTGACTTACAACCACAACCGAGCCCAAATTTTCTGCTGCTAAGTGAGACATTTGTAAAGTGAGTCTTGCCTCCTCATTTTACGACCTTCCTTGCTACAGTTCTTAAGTGAATCACTGCAGTTGTTTTTTTTTAAGTTTTTTATTTTTATTTCTCATAAACACATTTACATGTACAGTCATTTTCCATCATTTTCCATTCATCTTTTCTTTTAACTTTCATTTTTACTTTTTTGGGACTGCTCTTTTACCCTTTACCTTTACTCCAACTTTTCTTCTCCTCCCCTTCTCTTCCTTCCTCTTTCTCCTCCTACTTCCTTCGTTCTTCCTCTCCTTCTCTTTCCTACTTCCCCTTCTCTTCCCCCACTCCTCTCTTCTTCCCTCCTTCTAACCTTCTCCTCTGCTCCTCTTTCCCCTCCCTTTTCTTCCTCTCCTTTTCCCTTTCTTCTTTCTCCTCTCCTCTCCTCTCTTCTCCCTTCCTCTCTCTCTCTACTCCTTCCCCTCTCTCCTGTTGTTTCCCTTTTCAGTTCAATCTAAAGTGTTAAATGAGTCACATAGTGAATCTGGCTTCCCCATTGACTTTGCTTATGAGAAGGTCGCAAAAGTGAATCACATGACACCGTCATAAATATGAGTCAGTCGCCAAGCATCTGAATTTTAATCACCTGACCACGGGGAAGCTGCGACAGTCGTAAGTGTGAAAGATGGTCCTAAATCCACTTTTTTCGGCGCCATTGTAACTTTGAACGGTCACTGAACGAACTGTTGTAAGCCGAGGATAGTCTGTATCCCGCAGGGATGGCAGGTGGTGTTTCAACTCCACCGTGGTGGCTGCCGTCTTGACCTTTTGACCACAGGTTTTTTTTTGCTCCATTTTATGACTTTTCTTGCCACTGTTGTTAAGCGGATCATTGCACCTGTTAAGTTAGTGACCAAGTTGTTAAGTGAATCTGGTTTCCCCGTTGACTTTGCTTGTCTGCAGACCGCCCTGTTGTAACAGAAGCCTGCTGCTGTTGCCCCGAGAAGCCACCCCTCACCCCTGGCTGCCCTGTTGCCTGCAGGCACCTGACACACCTGAGGAGGGGGCTCACCTTCCTGCTCAGCCAGCCTTTTGTGCATCTGTCTGGCCTTGTTACCCCCCACCCCTGTCCCCCACCCCAACTTGATGACTTGATGCAGCCGGCTCAGAATTTGACATTTTCCTTTCCCTTGTTTTCTTTCAAATTGTTCAAGAATTGGGGAGTGGGGGTAGGGAGAAGAAGACTCTGTTCCCTTTGCAGATGACAGTGAAAAGCCCGTGATTATAATAGCTAAATGATGGAATTGGCGGTCGTGAGGGGAATGTTCTGCCTTTGCCGTCATCCCCATGGAAACCATCGGTGATGTCAGTTGGGGAAGGAGCACCAAGGGCTTGGCTTGCCTGGGAATTGGGGAGGGGGGAGGGAAGGAGAGACCCTGCCGAGGGGGGCTGACGAGGAAGAAGGTGGAAGGGAAAAAAGCCCTGGCCGATGTCAGGTACAAGCACTCAGATTCACACTTTACAGATTAACAGAGTTGGAAGGGGGACCTTGTAGGTCATCTAGTCCAACCCCCCCTCCCAAGCAGGAGACCCTACTGCATTTTTGACAGGTGGCAGTCCAGTCTCTTCTTGAAAGCTTCCAGTGATGAAGCTCCCACAACTTCTGAAGGTAACTTCTGTTCCATCGGTTGATTGTTCTCACTGTCAGAAAATTTCTCCTTATTTCCAGGTTGAATCTCTCCTTGATCAGTTTCCATCCATTATTCCTTGTCTGGCCTTTGGGTGCCTTGGAAAATAGCTTGATCCCCTTCCTCCTCTCTGTGGCAGCCCCTCAAATATTGGCACACTGCTATCATGTCTCCCCTGGTCCTTCTCTTCACTAGACTAGCCGTGCACCTGTCATGTTCATGTCTATTACTTTAACACATTCTACCTATTTCTACAGGCAGTCCTCGACTTACGACCATAACTGAGCCCAACGTTTCAGTCGCTAAGTGAAACTAAATGAGTTTTGCTCCATTTTACAACCTTTTTTTGCCATTGTTAAGTGGATCATTGCAATTATTAAGTTTAGTGACATGGTTGTCCCAAAGGTGGGTTTGTTTCCCCCCCCCTTCAAGAGGCAACTGGACTTTCTGGTTTTTCTTTGAAAAAGAAAAGAAAATTTCAAAGAAAAACTAGAAAGTCCAGTTGCCTCTTGAAGGGGGAAAAAAAAAGCACCTCCTTTGGGACAACCGTGGCCTTGAAGACTGAGAATCTCCACAGATACTTAGTAATATGGTTGTTAAGTGAATCTGCCTTCCCCATTGGCTTTTCTTCTCAGACGGTCACAAAAGGGGGTCCACGTGACCCCAGGATAAATACGACTCGGTTGCCAAATGTTTGTATTTTGATCATGTGACCACAGGGATGCTGCAAAGGTCATAAGTGTGAAAAACAGTCATAAGTCACTTTTTTTAGGGCTATTGTAACTTTGGTCACTAAATGAACTGTTGTAAGTTGAAGACTACCTGTACTGCTAAATATTTTCAAGATGGGCAGCAACTGCAGCAGAGGTGGGTTTCAGCAGGTTCTGACCAGTTCTGGAGAACCGGTAGTGGAAATTCTGAGTAGTTCAGAGAACCGGCAAATACCACCTCTGACTGGCCCCACCCCCATCTATTCTCTGCCTCCCGAGTCCCAGCTGATGGGAGGAAATGGGGATTTTGCAGTAACCTTCCCCTGCCATGCCCACCAAGCCATGCCCATAGAATCGGTAGTAAAAAAATTTGAATCCCACCACTGAATTGCAGATTGATCCTGGAGCAAATCTCTTATCTGAAATGGCATAGGTCCATGATGGTGAACCTATGGCACGTGTGCCACAGGTGGCACGCAAAGCCATATTGGTGGGCACGTGAGCTCAGCTCCGGCACACATGTGCGTGCTGGCCAGCTGATTTTCAGGCCTTCTGGGCCCACCGGAAGTTGGCAAGCGGGCCATTTCTGGCCCCCGGAGCACCTCCGGGGGGGCAGGGAGGTTTTCGCCCTCCTCAGGCTCCTAGAGAGGCTCTGGAGTCTGGGGAGAGCGAAAAACGGGCCTATTGGGCCCCTGTGCCATCGTGTGCCAAAAGCAGGGGGAGCGCGGGGGATCATGTATGCATATGTGGGGGGCAGGGCACATAGAATTATGGGCGTGGGCACCTGCGTGCGTGATCCTCCTGGGCTCCCTCTTCTTTTGGCACACGATGGAAAAAAGGTTAGCCATCACTGGCATAGGTTCTCCTTGCTTGAGCAGGAGGCTGGACTAGAAGACCTCCAAGGTCCTTTCTAGATTCTATTCTATTCTATTCTATTCTATTCTATTCTATTCTATTCTATTCTATTCTATTCTATTCTATTCTATTCTATTCTATTCTATTCTATTCTATTCCTATTCCTATTCCTATTCCTATTCCTATTCCTATTCCTCTATGTGGCTCAACTGTTCCAGATCATATGAACTGTAAATTAACAAAACAGCCTGCCTTCACACAGTATTGTGCAAACGTGGTCAAGAGATGTGTAACTAACCCGACTGATCGTATTCTGTGGATTCAACCGACACTTCTGACTGCTTTTTGTTCTTTCTTGACTATCACAGTTTGCTGAATGAGGTTTCTTAATCTCAGAGCAATGAAACTGGGTCCATTTATTCAATCGTTGTAAAATTAAAACTTTGATGTGCCCATGAGTGCGGAGGACACCAACAGCTATGCTAGCTGATCAAGCTTGCATTTTCCTACTTTGTTTGGGGTGAACCAGGGTTTGCAAAAGCTACAGCAGACTCACGAAGGTGCTTCCTTCTGATTAGAGATTTCTTGGACTGCAGCCATACTTCTTTCCTGAAGGGCAAAACCCCACTAAGAATAACACCCGCTCATAAACAAGTTGTTTTAATTTTAAATTTACTTTGTTGTACAGGACGATACATCAGCATAAAATATCCCATTGCTTTATGCATTTATAAACACCTTTGTTTGCCTAGCCAGCATCTGGGGCAATATATAATAAGCAGACCATAACTAAGCTTTACATCATAAAATAATAAACACAAGCGTGCTGTGGTAAAATCAGCACCGTAGTTAAAATTAGGGGGCTGCAGAAATGAAACTATTAAAAGAGAGGGAGAAATATATTTATATTGGAGGAGTCCAATATAGAAGAGTCAATGGGTGGGAACTAATCAAGGAGAGAAGCAACTTAGAACTAAGGAGAGATTTCCTGACAGTTAAAACAATTATTCAGTGGAAGAACTTGCCTCCAGAAGTTGTGAATGCTCCAACACTGGAAGTTTTAAAGAAGAGGATGGATAACCATGTGTCTGAAGTGGTGTAGGGTTTCCTGCCTAAGCAGGGGGTTGGACTAGAAGACTCCAAGGTCCCTTCCATCTCTATTCTATTCTATTCTATTCTATTCTATTCTATTCTATTCTATTCTATTCTATTCTATTCTATTCTATTCTATTCTATTCTATTCTATTCTATTCTATTCTATTCTATTGTTGGAAGCCTGTGATTTGGGCCACGCTGAAGGAGATTAGAAATGGAGATGTTGCAGATTTGGACTGTGAATAAAAAGAACAAGCTTGTTTACCCCTGGAGAACTGAGCTGGGTTTCCCTCCTTAGCGAGATTCTAGCTGGTTTACTCCAGTTATCAACTGTTACTATGGTAATTGTAGGTGTAAAGATTAAGAGGCTGTGTTTGCCTACTGGAACTTTGTAGCCTTGGAACATATCAATTATTGGTCTTTATATGCATGATGGTAGAAAAAAAAAAGTCCTTGAAGAAAGAATAGAGTTTGGCAGGCTTCATGTTGAAAAAAATCTCTATTTTAGTCATTTTTATTTGAGATAATTTATAGTTTGGCTTTTCGTTCTTGGCACAGGTCACAGTAACAGATCACTCGATATACACTTGAATTAACAGCTTTCGTTTGTGTACAGAAACCTTGGCCAACTCTTAAGATGGCCAGTTCTGTCTTTTGGGGTCATACAAGGTTTTTCTCTCCCCTACCCCACATGCTTTGAATATCTGTGTGAAATCACTGGCTGAAACCATTCAGCAGATCGATGTGAGGGATCACTCTTCACTGACCCGCAAACTCTTCTCTCCATCCAGTTCAGTTGATCTGATGATGGAAATGGCCTAGATTGTTGAAGCTCCCTCTAGATATGGGGAGATCTTTTAGAATAGAATAGAACTGGAAGGGGCCTTGGAGGTCTTCTAATCCAGCCCCCTGCTCAAGAAGCAAGAGAACCTACACCATCTCAGACAAGTGACTGTCCAGTCTTTTCTTAAAAACCTCCCATGATGGAGTACCCATGATTTCTGAAGGCAAGCTGTTCCGCTGGTTAATTGTCCTCACTGTTAGGAAGTTTCTCCTTAATTCCAGGTTGCTTATCTCTTTGATCAGTTTCCAATCATTGTTTCTTGTCTTGCCTTCTGGTGCTTTGTAGAATAATTTGGCTCCCTCTTCTTTGTGGCAACCCATCAAAGACTGGAATTCTGCTATCATGTCATCCCTAATTCTTTTCTTTAGACTAGACATACCCAAATTCTGCAGCCATTCTTCATATGGTTTAGTCTCCAGGCCTTTGATCATCTTAGTTGCTCTTCTCTGAACTTTTTCCAAGGTCTCAACATCTTTTAAGTAGTTTAGTGGCCAAAATTGGTCACACAATTCCAGGTGTGGTCTTATTAAGGTTTTATAAAGTGGCACTAATATTTCACATGATCTTGATTCTATGCCTCTGTTTATACAACCCAGGATTGTATTAGATTTTTTGACTGCTGCTGCACACTGCTGGTTCATCTGTTGGTGAATGTTTTATCTTCTATCTACTCAAATTTATGGTATTATGGTTTATGGTCTTGGTCTAGTTTTCACCCTGCTTTAGCTGAACACATTATTGCTTGTGAATAGATGGCAGCATGATATTGATCATTGTTCCATGTTTGTCCTTGGAGGACCCCATGGAGCGTTTCCATCAGCTTTCATGGATGAAACCATATGGAGTGTTCCATGCCCTGGAAACTTCCAGAATAGAATACTGTAATCCAGTGTTTCTCAACCTTGCCTACTTGAAGGTATGTGGACGTCAACTCCCAGAATTCCCCAGACAACTATGCTGCTGTAATCCATTATATTGCAGAACAGGCTGTAATTAGTGAAAATCTAATTATAGGACTATTAATTGGCATCAGGATTATGATGACATTTGGAGGAGGAGGTGATTGTTGTATTGCTTTCAGGATTTTTCAAACTATCATGGCGATTAAGTGTTGTTCCTCATGATTCTTGATGAATGTATCTTGTCTTTTTATGTACTCTGAGAGCGTATGCACAAAGACAAATTCCTTGTGTGTCCATTCACACTTGGCCAATAAAGAATTCTATTCTATTCTATTCTATTCTATTCTATTCTATTCTATTCTATTCTATTCTATTCTATTCTATTCTATTCTATTCTATTCTATTCTATTCTATTCTACTCTACTCTACTCTACTCTACTCTACTCTACTCTACTCTACTCTATTATTTGAAAGCCTTAATACCTAAAGACCAGATATGGGAAAGAATATTTGGTACTATGTGTTCAGAAAGTGTCACCTCGGTGGTTGTCTCCTTGTGGAGCATGTTTTGCCCAAGGACACAATGCTTAGCATCCAGTTTGGTATAATTTCTCTCCTGCTGCTTGAAAGACATCTTTAATCAGAACTGCTTTGCTTTCCTCAATTGCTTTGGGCTTGTGTTATTTTGACCTGTTGCTGTTTTTTCACATTGTGGTGTTTGAATGTTAGTTTTTAATTCACTTTCTGGTGTAAATTTTTTGTATTGTAATCCATTATCGGAACATCTTCAGAAATACAGCAAAATGATACACCCCTCTAAGAACAAGGATTTTACAGAAGGATATCCCTGTTTAGCATTAAGAAGAAGAAACAAAAGAAGGCCATTGTAAGGCTTTCATATAAATTCATTGTCACGTAAACCTTCTCAGAAATACAGTGCATTTCATAGAGACGACAATCTGGAGAAATGGACTGTCATCTCTGAAAAACTGAGAGGCTTGGCAAGAGACTCAGTTCAGCTCTTGAAAAAGAATGAAGATTGATCAGATAAAGCAGAAGAGACTGCAAGAGAAATTGGCAATGGAAACAGTTCTCCTGAAGGAAGAAACTTTCATCAAAGAACAAATCCAATGGGGGAAAAAAAACCCAGAAGGAAAAGAGGTAGAAGATATTTTTCACTACTGGAACTCAGAAAGAAGTGTCAGAAAATTGTTGAGAGAAGAGACTCTGTGCATTCAGGATTTGAGTTGGGACGTAACCAATCTTTGCCAACCCAGAAGGTTCTGGTAGCTAGTCACGCACAACTGAAAGGAATTTAAACACATTATGTTGACGGGTGACTGAGAGCATCAGTAGAATGACCTGGATGACAGACTACTGGCACAAAAGATGTAGCACTTCACAGGTAGTAGCCAGCAAGGTGAAAACTAGATGAAAAAAAACCTTTGAACTGAATACTGTTGGGGTTGGAGAAGAAAATTCTGAAGTCTAAGACTTGTCATCATGGATGGAATGAGAAGGTTGCAAGAAGTAGAGTTTCCTAAATCACTCAATTAAGCATCAGAGGGAACTTTGACTTGCCAAGGTCATGTCTTTTATTGTTTCCACACTGATCGTCAGAAGATGGGAGAAGAAAGCAAGATGAATTTGAGCTCCTAGTACAGGAAGGCAAAAACAGGTGGATGGAGACTTGATGAGAGAACATCTATGATTTGGTTATAACAGTTGCAGGAATAACCTGTTAGGAAAGACGTGAGGGAGAGAGTTAACTTTCTAATGTTAAAAATACTCATTTCTGTTCAAAAATCCAGATGAAAGAACTTGCAAATACTGTATGTTATAGAAGAGTTTGGTTAAAGTAAGTGAAGGGACGAATAAAAGTAATATTTTTGCCTCTGTTGCTGCCCATCCAAGCAAGGAGTTGCATATGGTGCCACCCAGAAGTAGAATGCAATTCCTTCAAGGACACTCAGAGACATAATAACGAGAGATTTGAATAGAACCAATTCTACCAAATAGAATTTCCAGGAAATTCCTGACCTATATTGCTGACAGCTATTTCCTGAAGAGGGTCGAGAGGAACATGAGGTTGAATAACCTTGAGTTCTTACTAATCAGTAGGGAGGATTTGTTGATGTGTAAGTATCCCTGTACATTGGAGGAAAGAAAATAACTATGTAAAGTGGGAGTAAAACAGATTCTAAAGCAGGGGTCTCCAACCTTGGCAACTTTAAGACTTGTGGACTTCAACTCCCAGAATTCCTCAGCCAGCTTTGCTAAATTGTATTTATTTAAATTTATTTATTGGAGCTTTGCTGGCTGAGGAATTCTGGGAGTTAAAGTCCGCAAATCTTAAAGTTGCCAAGGTTGGAGACCCCTGTTCTAAAGGATGCTGAATGTAGCGCAATGTATCCCAGACCTCAAAAATGGACTGTATTAAGAGCAGAGCAAGGAAAACTGGGAGCCCATGAGAAAGCCTCACCCTAAAAGAGGCTGTTATGAAAGAGCATTAAAAAGCACCTGCAAATAGGTCCAAGGAAAAAGGTTGAGGACAGCTCTGTGAAAATTCAGGGGAGGGAAAGAGATAGAGGAAATGGAAGGAGGACCAAGCCATAGAGGAAGAGTACGGTAAAAATAACACGGAAAACCAAAGCTCAGAATAAACTAATACGTTGATTGATTTATATCAGTCCTGAGATGTGTTGAAAATAAAAGGAAGAGGAAAGGATCCACACACCAGCTGCACAATGGAGCTGACAAAATATTAGCAGGGACTAAAGAGAAGACAGAGTTACTCAGCTTCTATTTTGGCTCAGATTTCTCCCGAGAGAGTGTGTGTCTTCCACAGGATGAAGAGGCAGGATTGAGCCTTGAGACCTGACAGAATTTTTTTAGGGCCAGATGAATTATTGCACCCTTGCAAGGGGTTAGTGAAGCAGGCTGAAAATAACAAGATGAAATTAAGTGATGAATTCAAAGAGATTCTATTAGGAAAGAGAAATCGAAGCTGTAGGTAGATCCGACAGTGTACTGGTATTTAGGATGTTGGAAGAAATCTCCTTGGTGCATTCCCCAGTTGGGACACCATCACTGGCGCTGAGAAGAAATTGACACAGAAGCAAGCTGCCAGAAAGCGGAGCCCTTTAATTCAGGAAGACAAGACAGCTCAAGTGTTCCTGGCTAGCTAGCAGAGTGGGATGGCAAGCCTGTATCTTTTTATACTTAATTTTCCTTTGAAGCTCCTGCAGTTTGATGGGTTTTGATTGCCCTGAGTTTTTGTTTTCCTGATTTAATGGGTTAATCCTGGTCTTTTGTTTTTTCCTATCCTATGGGTTAATCCTGTCAGGGAGACAGGGAAGAGGCATTCTGGTGTGCCTTATTGAGTTATTTTTAGCCTAATCCCATTTATCTTTATGGCCCTACTCAAGTGTTTCTTAGACTGCTTTTTGTGGTCAGGTTTTATTATTTCTTGTAACAACCTTTAATGGCTTTTGGCAGCATGCCCAGACTTTCAATTAGCCTGAGTGGCTGCTCTGAGTTTCCCTCTCAGCTAGTGCTTTTGCTTTGGGGTTTTGAATTTCTTAAAGGGGAATGGCTGTTTTAAGTTTTCTATATTGTATTAGTGGTTCTTGGCACTGTCCTTTTGGACAGTGTCCCAGACCACAAGGATAAAGATCCTGAAAACTGAAAATGAGCCAGCCCTGTGATGTGGCTGCAAAACAGACAAATGCAATCTTAGCCTGCATCAATAATAGTGGTTTCCAAATCATTGGAAGCAGTAGCTTCACTTTAGCCAGTGTTAGTCAGGCCCACACCTCAGGTTTTCTATCAGGTTCTAGAAGGTGCATGGTCATCAGCCTTGGTCAGCGGGTGCTTCCCGTTTTGCATCTCCATAGAAAGTTTCTATTGGCTACCATCTGCACATCAACCATACAATAATATAAACCGTGCAGAGTCCACTGCTGCACCAAGGAGATGACCTTCAGAAAGACGTGTGTGGCTTCTGCTGTCACCTAGCAATTAACCCCTCAGGGTCATAAACTAATTGGGAATACAATGCCCATCATTACCTGCTGGAGCCATCAAGATGCAGTTCAGGATTTAATTGATTCTGATGTCAGCTGGCAGAAGAGAAAACCAGCTCTGCTGAGATGTTCACAATTATCAGGGAAAAGGGAAAATCAGGTCCGGAACGTGTTTTCTGAGCTTGTAGACTGCAGGGCAGGAGTAAAGGATCTAAGTTACAGAGAGACAGGTTCCAGTTGAATGTTGGAGAAAATGTTTTAAGAAGAACAGGAGTTTGTCAGTGGATCTAAAAAGATGCTCTCCTTCCTTAGAGATGTTCAAGCAGAGGCTGAACAGGCATCATCTGGGATGCCTTGATTTTGACTTGGTGGCCCATACATGCTTGGTAATCTGTGACTCTGTCAAAATCAACTGGTTGGCCTTTAAACTGCTATGATATTGCTTTAAAAAAACACCAAAAAGTACAGAAAAGAAGGAGGAAGGAAGGAAGTTGAAGGAGGGGGGGAGGGGAGGGGGGAGGGAAGGGAACCCTATCCTTGCAAGAAGTATCTGGGTGTTGTAGTAGACCACAAATTAAGGATGAGACACCAATGTTTTACAGCTGCTAAAAGAGCTAATGAAACTTTGGGAAGCATCAATGGAGGTATAGTATCACGGGAAGTGAGTGCAATGGTTAGAGCACCCCTGGAATTCTGAGTCCAGTTCTAGCCACCACAATAGAAAAATGGATGCTGAGGAACTCAAAAGAGTGCAGAGAAGAGCATGGTGAGGGGTTGGGTGGATATGAAGAAGAGTTAAAGAGATTGGGACCACCGGGCATGTCTTCCTGAAGACTACATGGACTTCCTGAAGTCACAGGATTTATTCTCTGTAGTGCTTGAGAATAGAGGCAGGAGGAATTTCCTGGCTGAATGCAGCAGTCCGAGTTCGCCTTCTGGAGTTGAAGGGGCTCATTGGCAGGAGGCTTTCCAAGGTTGGTCAACCATTTGTCTGGAACGGTCTGAGGATTTCTGGAACAAACATATTGGCAATTAATAATCCACAGAGTATGGTTTGATTAACTGCGGCTTATTAAGTCAGGGTTTATCTGAGATCACACTACCAAACAGCCTATAAACCACAGCTTTAAAACCAAAATAGTCAATCTGCACAATACACATTATGCCCCACATTGTCAAACCACGTTGTAGATAAGCACGTTTACATGTGTTTTTACCAGGGAGTACAGACGGAAGGCGATCCAGGATTCTTGCCTGTTGGCAAGGAGGAGAAAGTGGCTTCTGTGGGGGATGGATTCGAAAGGGGGAAGAGCGATGCACCCCGAGGCGTCTTCTGAGGGGGCAGGAGGGGGGATCTGGGGACCTGCTGCTAAGCATCGTCTGCCGGCCCCTCCAGCTCCGTGTGAGACACGCTTCCTTCCCACGTTCCCCGTATGGAATAATTCATTGCTGAGAGAGCAGCATCACTCGACTGACCTTTATGGATCTGGGAGAGAAATACAATATTTTTAGCTTTGGGTAAGCATCCAATTATTGGCTGAGAAGATGGGAAAGCAGCTGTCAATCTGCCTGAAGATCTTGGAGAGTCAACTCTTTGGCGGGTACAGTGCTGCTGCTGCCCTCCCTCCCTCCCTCCCTCCCTCCCTCCCTCCCTCCCTCCCTCCTTCCTTCCTTCCTTCCTTCCATCTTCCCCTCAATGGGGCACCCACCGAGAGCTTTATGGGAACCAGAGGCTGCCTTCCCCTCCCCTTTAAATCTCAGCAATGACTTACACCAGGAAGGCCCCTTTCAAGTAGGGTGGAGTCATGCTGTAGTGGTCTTGGTGTCCCATTTTGTCAATTTCACTGCCTTTCATCAGAAAAGGGTCTTCCTTGGCGCCCCCCCCTTACAGGTAGTCTTTGACTTACGACCCCAGTTGGGGCCAGAATTTCCCTGGCTAAGCAAGGTGAATTAAGTGAGTTACGCCTGATTTGGAACCTTTTTCGCTATGGATGTTAAGTGAATCACTGCAGTGTAACGAGAATCATGCAGTCGTTAAGCGGATCTGGCTTTTCCCTGCTTTTCCGTGCTTGTTGGAAGGCTGCAAATGGCTGGGAAGGCTGCAACCATTGTGAAAACATGCCAGTTGCCAAGTGTCTGAATTTTGATCTCACAATTGTAGGAATGCTGCAATGGTCATAAATGTGAGGAATGGTCACTTTTTTCAATGCTGTTGTAACTTCAAATGGTCAACAGATGGATGGTTGTAAGTCAAGGACAATCTGTAACTTTTCAACACCTTTGTTAAACATCGGACAGGGACCGTCTGTGGGGCACATTTGTGGACTGGTGAGCCTGAGCACAGGACCCAGTTGGAAAGGGTGAGATGGCATCCACGGTTCAAAGACCTGATCCCACGTCTTGGGAGGGAGCCTGGCCAGTGCCCCCATCTTTGGCTTTCAGACATTTTGGCCTCGGCAAAGGACAAGAATCTTGTTGCAATATTTTCAGGATCAGACTCAATAAGTTATGAGAGAGTTAAGAGTTCAAATATATTTTCTTTTATTTACATAAGGCATTCTATATTCACTGAATATTCACAGATAGAAGCAAAGAAGAGAGTGTGTGTAGCTCCTTATATATACAATGGGTGGAGCTAGATATGGGAGTGGTGAAGTATGAATACATTAAGAAGTGAAGAATAAATTAACCCCTGACATCCCGTTCATATACTATTTACACATTAGAGAATAAGGCATTTACTTGTGACAAATCCCCCTCTAAATGCCGATTCGATATGCTACATTTATTACATTCAGATTCAGAACAATATAATACATATAATTTGGAAGTCAAATATTTATGTTGCTTAGATGGCAAAGGCTTTGTCAATATGTCAGCTAACTGTTCCGATGTCTCACAATGCACTGCCTTAATAAATCCATCTTGAGATAATTGTCTCACATGTTTAAATTTTATGTCTATATGTCTAGATCTCTGTCCAATGGCGTCGGATCTAGATATTTCAATGGCTGCTTTATTGTCTTCGTGCATGACAAAAGGTAGTGCAGGTTTTTTCCAAACATCAGAAATCAGATCATTAAACCATACAAGGTTATTTGCTGCTTTAGATAAACAAACATATTCCGCTTCTGTTGTTGAAGTGGCCACTAAATCTTGTTTGCCAGTGTACCAGTAAACTGGACAATCGTTTAGGAGAAATAAGTAACCAGATGTACTTTTTCTGCATGAAGTGTCTCCAGCCCAATCTGCATCTGCGTAACATGTGAGTTTCGGTTCCTTGACATTATTAGGTTCTAACATTAAGCAAAAGTCTAATGTGTTTTTTAAATATCTTAATATTCTTTTAACAGCTTCCCAGTGATACATAGTTGGTTTGCTGACATGTCTGGACAATAAATTAAGGGGTAAAGCGATGTCAGGTCTTGTCCAATTAGAAATGTAAAGAAGTGAACCTATGATTGATCTATAGAACGTGTTATCTTTGAATTCAGGGGATGATTCATCAGCATTTCTTAGGAAATCAGTTTGCATTGGAGTGTCACAGGGTTTAGCATCATTTAGGTTACATTTGTTCAAAAGTTCTGTGATCTTATCTTTCTGAGAAAGCTTGAATCCCCTTTTAGTCTTACTAATTTGAACACCAAGATACTTATTTACTTTACCTAAGGATTTCAATGAGAAATGTTCATTTAACTTTGTTACAAATGTTTCTCTTCTTGCTTTGTGATTACCTATATATAAAATGTCGTCCACATAGATCAATACAAATTCTATGTAATCATTACCCTTTTTAACAAAGAAACAATTATCAGCAGTGGTAGCATTGAATTCCATAGTTCTTAGTACTTTTACTAAACAATCATACCATCGTTTACCAGATTGTTTTAGCCCATATAGACTTTTGTTTAATAACCAAATCTCATTCTTATTTGTATATTGACTGTGAGGTGCCCTTATATATATTTCCTTATCTAATTTTGCGTGTAAATACGCAGTCTGTATGTCATACTGGAATACATCGAGATTGAGTGCTGATGCTACAACTAGAGCCGTTTTTACACTTTCAGTTCTTACTGTGGGGGAGTAAGTGTCAGTATAGTCCTCTGGATATTTCTGTGCATAACCTTGTGCAACTAATCTAGCCTTATATAGAGTATTGCCTCCCTCTAAATTTTTAATTTTATATATCCACCTAGTACCAATAATTGTTTTGTCCTTTGGTGCAATCGCAGGTGTAAATACATTTAATCCTTGTAAGCTTTCCATCTCTTTTGTCATTGCTAATTCCCACTTTTCTTTTTCTTTAGGAGGAAGTTTTAACACTTCCTCATATGTGCTAGGTGTCATAGTTTCTCCATCCATATGCATTATATAATCTTTATATTTATTTGGCATTTGGTTTCTAGTGTTTCTAATTGGCTTCTCGGGTTTACTATTATTGTCATGCAAATATCTTGCTTCCTTTTTTGTTAATGTATCTGTCTTTATTTTGTGTTGACTGTTTGTCCATGTTTTGTTTTTGTTTTTATATTTGTTGTCCTTTTGCTTTTCTACAGTTCTTTTCTCTTGGGATTTAGTATCTGTGTTGTTGTTTGGGAATATTTCATTAAGATGTATTCTAGACCAGTTGGCCTGTTCATGAAACACAGCTGTTCTGGAAACTATAAATTTGTTATTATTATCAATGAATCTGTATCCTTTTGTACCTGTCTCATATCCCATAAATCTAAGTCTTCTAGACACATTTTCTCCCTTTCTTCTTAATTGTTTAGGTATGTGTACGTCTGCGGTGACTCCAAAAATGTGCATGTGTGCTAGTTTTGGTTTTCTATTATACATCACTTCATATGGTGTCTTATTCACAATGCTGGACCAAGTTCTATTTTGTGTGTAATTGGAATATTGTAGGGCTTCTGACCAGAATTGTTTGCTTAAGCCAGCATCTTCCAATGTGCATCTAATCATGGTTTGTAATGTTGAGTTCTTCCTCTCTACAATTCCGTTCTGGAACGCGGAAAATGGGCTAGATGTGTAATGTAACATTCCTCTGTCCTTCAACCATTGGGAGAATTCCTTAGACATGAATTCACATCCCCTATCTGTCATTATTTGTTTTATTTTGATATTGTGTTGTGTTTCTACGCGTTTGTAAAACTCTTTAAATTTTTGAAAGGTTTCATCTTTGTGTTTTAATGTGTAAACAAATCCATAGCGACTATAGTCATCCACAATAGTTAAGAAGTAACGTTTTTTATAAATGATTGATGGAGTCAGTGGACCAACCAGGTCCATGTGTACTAAATCAAAAATCTTGTTAGTTGACCTTGTAGATTTTCTAGGCCTGGGACTAGTTTTTAGTTTTGTAGATTTACATACTGAGCATTCCAAATAGTTTTCACAATTTTTTATTTTGACACCTTCTGCGTGTTCAGTCATTTTCTGTACTACAGGAAAACTGGCATGTCCTAACTTCCTATGTAAGACATGAGCACACTCATCATGAATTGGCTTACCTATTTTTGGTTTTTTCTCATTATGTGCATCCTTGTTATCATGAGCTATTTTACATTCATCATTGTCACTGTTGCTAATGTTTTCATTATCTAGTTCAATACAATCTTCCATATTTGAATCAATGTTGTGTAACCATTTCTCTTTAGTTATTAAATAAGGTAGGCCTCCTTTAATCATTACTGTACCTATATCTGTTTTATTTTTCTCCAAAGTTGCTTTTCCTTTTGAGAACACAATATTAATATCAGAATCTCTGCTTAGTTTTATGGCACTTAATATGTTATGAGGTATCTCAGGTATCAGTAATACCCCCTCTATTTTTCCTATACCAGGCAAGGTTACATTTCCTCTTCCTAATACTTGGACCTTTTCTTGGTTGGCTACCTTTATTACAAATTTATCTTCTATAAATGAAGATAGTATGTTTTTATTAGTAGTAGTATGATTGGTTGCTCCAGAATCAATAAGCCAATTATTATCCTCAGTTTGCTGTATGTTAGTGTTGTCTTGCTTGTTTAGTCCATTTAGTGAACCAGATTTTCTGTCCTTTGAATTATCTCTACCCCCTCTATATTCTTTGTAATTTGGTGGGCTTCTATATCTATGTCTATCAATGGAAGACTGTCTATGGATGTATTTGTTTCTGTGTTCTGACCTATGTCTTTCTTTTGTGATTTTGGGACAATCTCTTCTATTGTGTTCCCTGGATCCACAATTGTGGCATCTGAATGTTTCATTATATCTTTCTTGGAAAACCACTTTTCTATATGGTTTATGTTCAATGTGATTGTTAGAGCGGCTCTTCCTTGAATTGTCTTCAGCTATTAACTTATTGGATAGACTTTCTATGGATAAATATCCAAGATTGATTGTGTCTAAATGTGACATATAATTGTCCCATGATGGGTCAAGTGAGTTTATGATAACACTCTTCATTGTTTGGTCTGAAATCACCTCCCCCCTTAAATGTAGCTCAGCTCTTATTTTGTTTAAAGATATTAAATGTTCACTTATGGAAACCCCTGGTTTTATCCTAGAAGAAAAGAAATCTTTAGACATTCTTGTGGTGGTAGCTACACTATCACTGTGAAACAAATTGAACATGCATTGAATAATTTCTGAGACAGTCAGATTTTGCTTAATACTGTGATACATGGCAGGAGACACACTAGAAATTAATAAGAAAAATGCTCTATGGTGTAAGCAGTCTAACTTTAAAGTCCAAGGTCTTTTTGGGGGATTAGTGATGAAAAACAGTAAGTTTTCTTTCATAAAGACCACCTGGAGCTGCTGATACCATTCTTGTAAATTAATGCCATCTATTCTCAGCTTTGGGAAGTCACTGGGCAAGTTTCCGACATTATTAGGTCCATTACTTACAACCGGAGGTAGTCCGTGGTCTCGTAGATGGTGAAAATTACAAAACGGCGTGGGAATGCTCGCGACGAGTCTGCAGGGTCCTTTCGGCAACTCATGTCTTCCCGGGTCATCTGCGTAATCTCGCGCATGCGTGTTGCTCATTTCGATCCTGGAGTCGTCGTGAGAGGTTCTCGTCGTTGCGGCTCGCTCGTTCAGCTCCTCCTCAGATGAATCGGTCTCCGGCTCGATCTTAGGGGTTCTGACGATGGCGTTTGTTCTTTTTCTTCTCTTGAATGCGTTGGTGCTTTCATCGGTCTGCGGTGTGGGACGGTATTTGCAGGGCTCTCTTGGTTCAGGCGTCGGTGCTCTCGTCGTCAGGATGGGAGCGGGTAGATTTTGAGACGTTGGCTTGCTCGTTCGTTTTCTGGTTGACTTTTTGGTAATTTTTAGTTTTGGTCCAAATGCAGCAAAAAGCGTTTTCATTGCTGACTTTATTTGAGTATCTGTTGAATCACCTTCACTTTCTGATTCTGATTCTTCTGAGGTGTTTGATTTTTCTTTTTCGTTTTCGTTATCCAGTAGTGCCTTTCGCGCCAGAAATTTTGAATCAAGTTTTCTGATTGGCTCTGCTTCGCTCATTCTGGAGGTCTGTTGGAACCAAGATGGCTGCCATTCAAAATTTTGCGCGGGATCACCGTTTTTCTTCTTTATAGCGTTCTTTTCTTTAGTCGTATCACTTACTATTTTGGAGTCTTTTGACTTTTCGGTGGCGATGTGCTTCTCTCTCGCTGCTCTGCTGTTTTTCAACATGTCTTGGAGGTTCGCGATGAGGCTTTCATCATTTTTCTGGCTCTTTAACAGTTTTAATATTTCTGACCTGAGTTCGTTGTTTTCTATTTTAATTTCCTCTCGGTCACCATCTTCATCTATTATTTCTTCGTCTTCAGTTGTGTATTCTTCGGATTCTCTCGAAATTGCATTTGTGGACTCATCTATTATTTCTTGATCCGTTTCCATTTCTTTGCTGTATGCCCTGGTGTTGGGCCTATCTCTCTTAGACATATTTAGGTTTTTATTGAGTCAATTTAACCATCCTCTGCTACCAGCTTGTTGCAATATTTTCAGGATCAGACTCAATAAGTTATGAGAGAGTTAAGAGTTCAAATATATTTTCTTTTATTTACATAAGGCATTCTATATTCACTGAATATTCACAGATAGAAGCAAAGAAGAGAGTGTGTGTAGCTCCTTATATATACAATGGGTGGAGCTAGATATGGGAGTGGTGAAGTATGAATACATTAAGAAGTGAAGAATAAATTAACCCCTGACATCCCGTTCATATACTATTTACACATTAGAGAATAAGGCATTTACTTGTGACAAATCTCTTTAAAAATTATCTCTTTCAGCTGCCCAGAGCCAGAAGCTGAAGATACAACACCTAGTTCCCTCAATCGTTCATTGTACGGTTTAGCCTCCAGTCTCCTTAGCAACTTAGAACTAAGGAGAAATTTCCCTGACAGAACAATTAGGCAGTGGAACAACTTGCCTGCAGAAGTTGTGAATGCTCCAACACTGGAAGCTTTTAAGAAGAATTAGATAACCATTTGTCTGAAGTGGTGTAGGCTTTCCTACCTAAGCAGGGGGTTGGACTAGAAGACCTCCAAGGTCCCTTCCAACTCTTTTATTCTGTTCTGTTCTAGGTAAACACTGAGGAACAAGTTTGGGCCCTTCACTGGGGCAACTGGTTAAGCCTGCCTGCAAGTCTGCATATATTTGGAATTTTGCCCCAAATCCGACAGAAACAGCATCTCCAGGTGGGCACGTCTTCCTGCCAAATTTGAGCACAGGAGGGAGGGGGCTGAGGTGGCCTCCCAGCCCCGCTGTAGAGCTTGAAAGAGCCCTCCAGGCCTTCAGAAGGCTGAGATCATCTTAGGAGGAAGAGGAGGAGGAGGAGGAGGAAGGGGTGTCTGGAAAATACGCTTAAAAAGTTAGGATGACAGCCATGATGATGCAAAGGTCCCCTTCACAAGATTCCGGCCACCTGGACACGCGGTCATGGGAGGAAGGTACTCCATTGATGTCTTGGGGAAAGCTGTTTTCCAGCTGGTTGCCAGGCTTCTGTGTCCTTGCCAACCTGTCTGGTTTGTTCACCACAATCACCCGCTTTGAGCTCTGCCAATTCAAAGCCAAATGCCCCCTCCCTCCCCCCCCAGCAGCTTTTTCCATTTCGTAGGTTGCATCCAACAGCATCGCTATGGCAACCACTTAGGAAGGGCTCCATCTTAGCAACTCGCCTTCAACAGTTGCTCCGAGCACAACTGTCGGGCAGGTTTTCCAGGGTCTGCAGCGAGCAAACCTCCCAGTCGTTGCTCTTAATTTTGCCTCAGATTTTGAAGCAAAGGGATGAGAGAAAGAGGGAGGAAGGTTTCTTTCTTTCTCTCTCCAACCCAGTTCTGCTCTCATTCTTTTTCCTCAAGACCTATTTTCAATTCCTGCATTGAATTAGGATATTTTCCTTCCTGCAATGATTTTTGCTCCATTTTAAGCTCTAAACAACCTTAGAAGGGTAGAGAAACACACAGCTGGAAGGGAAAAGACTTACAGTCCCTCCCAACCTCATGTTAACAGATGCCTTGTTTCTCTGTAAAAAAAAAATGGGTTAAAAAGAATAATGAAACATGTCCTAATGTTTTCTTTCTAAATGATGCATAGTACATTAAGATGAAATTTGTTTGTTCTTTTAAATCAGGAAATTTACTAGAACATAAAAATCTAGAGATTTTTAGATATTTATTTATATCTCTATATATCTAATAAATTAGATATAGATAAATTAGATATATATCTAATCTACTAGAATATAAAAATTTAGAGATATTTGATTCAGTGTAGGCATATCTTGACATTAATGACAAATAATGCAAGGATGAAAATGTAGAAAGTTAGCACCCACCGCTCTCCTAGAAGAATAAAATATTCTAGGAAATATAATAGTCTGCCTTTTTAATATTTCTAATATTTCCTAGAATGAAATGTTACAGTTGTGAAAAAAACAAGTTCTTGGAGTAGAATGAGGGTTAGTTAGCAAGACAGAAACATAGAAGGAAAGTGCTAATTGAGGCGACCTTGAAGTCCTTGGTTTTCAGTACATTTTTTTTATTTTTATTTTTATTTATATGCCGCCCTTCTCCGGAGACTCAGGGCGGCTTACAATGTGCAAAGCAATAGCCTTCATCCTTTTTGTATACTTTATACAAAGTCAGCTTATTGCCCCCACAAACCGGGTCCTCATTTTACCTACCTTAGAAAGGATGGAAGGCTGAGTCAACCTTGAGCCTGGGGAGAATTGAACTCGCAGTAATTGCAGGCAGCTGGAAGCTAAATACTACCTTTAACAGTAGCATTAGTCTGCTGCGCCACTCAGGCTCTTTTCAGTTCTCAGTAAGATTTAGCAAAACTGCTAAGGCAACATAACTGATACGTTTCTTCTTTACTAAGACAATAACTCTTTCTTGAGGATAGTAACAGATAGGCGGGAAAGTAACTTGAGGTTTGCTAATTACGAATATTTATGCTTATAGCATCTATTACCTATGTATATGTATGATTATCATTTTCTTCTCCTTTCCCCAAATACATAAAGACAAGCAAAAATACACAGACCCAACCTTGTACAGCACTCAAGCTTATTTTTCAACTCTGTTGCATACTTTAAGTTAAGATCTCCAAACTTTGCACAAAAGATCCTTCCATTCTACAATCTAAGGAAATCAGCCTATGCATCAATCCAGTGGTGAAATCCAATTTTTTTTTACTACCGATTCTGTGGGCATGGCTTGGTGGGCGTGGCAAGGGAAGGATACTGCAAAATCCCCATTCCCACCCCACTCCAGGCGAAGGATACTGCAAAATCCCCATTCCCACCCTGCTCCTGGGGGAAGGATATTGCAAAATCCCCATTCCCACCTCACTCCTGGGGGAAGGATACTGCAAAATCCCCATTCCCACCCCACTCCTGGGGGAAGGATATTGCAAAATCTCCATTCCCACCCCACTGGGGCCAGCCAGAGGTGGTATTTGCCAGTTCTCCAAACTATTCAAAATTTCTGCTACCGGTTCTCCAGAACCTGTCAGAACCTGTTGGATTTCACCTCTGGATCAATCTGCTTGGCTACAGATCGCTGCCAGAAGAGGGAAAATAAGATCTGCCCCAGTGTCAAACAAAATCAACAGCAGAAAGAAAATGTGCGATCAACTCAACTTTTACTGTGCTCCATGGATACAGGTGATGTGCCATGGGAGCATTACGATACCTGCCCTCTGTCTGACCGCATGGAGGAGATGCTTTACAATGTGTCCCCATAGAGACCCACTGCTATTTGTGGCATACAAACATATCGAGAAGGAAGCCGTATCTCTCCCAACATAAGTTTTTATAATAATAATAATAATAATAATAATAATAATAATAATAATAATAATAATAATAATAATAATAATAATACTTTTATTTCTATACCACCCTTCTCCCGAAGGACTCAGGGCAGTGTACAGCCTATTTAAAAACAGAATAGACATCAATTTAAAATAATTTAAAAGTATTAAATAAATTTGGCTTAATTTAAAACCCCAAAAATTTAAAACATCCAATTTAAAATTATGTTGCTAACCCAACATAGGGTCTTAAGTGCGCAGCGAAATACCCGGAGGTCAGAAATCTTACGAATTTCCGGGGGCAGTTCATTCCACAGGGCTGGGGCTCCCATAGAGAAGGCCCTCCCCCTGGGTGTCGCCAGCCGACATGACTTGGCCGATGGCACCCTGAGGAGACCCTCTCTGTGGGAGCGGACTGGCCAGTGGGAGGCTATCGGTGGCAGAAGACGGTCTCGAAGGTACCCGGGTCCTGTGCCATGGAGCGCTTTAAAGGTGGTGACCAACACCTTGAATCGCACCCGGAAGACCACTGGGAGCCAGTGCAGCTTGCGCAGGAGGGGTGTCACGTGGGCGCAACGGGTTGCACCCATAACCACCCGCGCGGCCGCATTCTGGACCAGTTGGAGCCTCCGAGTGTTCTTCAATTTCAGTTTCTTGCAGAAACTGTCTGATTGACTGAGATTACATTCACTGTTCAGGTGCATCACTTTTAAAAAAAGCAGAATCTTTAACACATATATAGTCAGTATTTACTTATATTTATTGGTTCGATTTATATGCCGCCCTTTTTCGGAGACTCAGGGTGACTTACAATGCATTAAGCAATAGCCTTCATACTTTTGTATATACCTGCTTAGTAGGGCTTTCGCCCCCCCCCCAAGCGGTGTTCTTTTTTATACGAAAATATATTTTATAATATATAAAAATATATATTATACATAAAAAGTAATGTGCAAAACTTGCTGACAAAAGTCCACCTGGTATACACCGGTTTGAAAAATATAGTTTACTTAGACAATAATTTTAAACCATCCACACTGTTCCAAAACAAATACTGTAAATGTTTCTAGATAAATAAAGCAAGCACTAATTTTCAGGAAAAAAGTGAGGAGTCCTTCTCAAAATATAGCTTTGACCTCAAAAAAAACATTGTCCGAGTAATGTCACTGCCTGATTTTAAAATACTATCTATTCTATTTATTTTTGTTGAAAATTAGCACCCACCTCTCTCCTAGAAGAATGAAATATTCCATCTGCATATTCCATCTTCCACCCCTGAAGTTCATTGGGTTACAACTTGCTCAGGGTAGAACTGTCCGCATCTTGTCTTGTCTCTCGGGGTCAAATTGCCAATGTTGGCTCTTTTATGAACCTGTCTGTGTTTGGCCCCTTCAAAGACAGGGGCCAATTGTCCTAGACCCAGGCCATTGATGGTCAACCCCTGTCTTTGAAGAGAAATGCCAGGTCCAGGTGTGTTGTCAGAGGTCTTGGGAAGCATTGTAACTGGAGTTACAATGCTTCCCAAGACCCCTAACAACACATCTGGATTCAGTGACTTGGAGACCCTCTTGGGGACATCAAGAATCAGCAACTTTCAAGCACAGACAGGTTCATAAAAGAGACAAAGGATCTAGGACAATTGGCCCCAGCCACATGGCCGTAGTCACTTCACTGCCCCCCCGCCCCAGCTGACCCACCGCAGCTGAAACTCCCCCTCTGTACTGTCATGTCCTTCCATCCCCCGCCACTCCGCCATGGTGGAAGACAAGGGGCAAGACAGGGCCAACGTGTGAGGGACACCCAGGGCTTGGAGTCAAAGATGGTGCGGTGGGGGATGGGCAGACATGGCAATGTGGCAGGGGAGTGGGAGCTGCAGTGAGCCAGCCGGGGCAGGGGTGCCACAGTGAAGTGGCCAGGGGCCATGTGGCTGTGGCCAATGGTCCTATTCTGTAATGGCCATGTAAAAGAATGGTTATTTTATGGGAAAATAAGAAAAATAAGATCGCAA
This sequence comes from Pantherophis guttatus, assembly GCF_059756535.1. Lineage (NCBI taxonomy): Eukaryota > Metazoa > Chordata > Lepidosauria > Squamata > Colubridae > Pantherophis > Pantherophis guttatus. The sequence goes on from NC_142076.1 coordinate 3,028,377, forward strand.
AATCCCCAATTGACAGAAAGTATGGAAATAGGTTCTTGGATACATCAAAATGGTGCAAAGGAGCAAAAGATCTGTGCCACCTTCCTACGTGACACCCTTCTGCAGTGTCCACATTTTGAAGGTCAGAAAGAAAGGCTTTTAAAAATAGGCGCAGCACCTCTCAAACTGTTGAAGGAAGCTGCTCTTGTCTGCGTTTATATTTACAGGTTTGAGTGGCTTTTAATGTTCTTCTGAGCCTTTATTGTATTTGGTGGTTAATTTGCTTTTAGTTTGTTTGTGCTGATGTTTCCTTGTAATCTATCTCAAGAAGGCAATTGTCCTTTTTAAGGAGCTGGCAAGTATTTAAATATTTTGAACAGCAGGGCAGACAAGCCTTCACTAAAATTGTACTATTTATAAGGGTTCTGCAAATTCACATCCGATCCTTCTGGAGACACCAGCTTGGAGAATCCTTTTTCTCCTAAAGGACACATCACCTTCCTTTTAATAGGAAAAAACCGGGCAGAAAAGTTGGGAGAAATTGAAATAGATACAGTCAGTATTTATTTTAGCACCTTTAAAAATCTAAAATAATTTTATAAAAATACTAGGTATATATGATAAAATATATTAAAGAATAACAGTTTAATAACAGTGTAAATATATTGATTGGATTTAGTTTAAAATGTTGTTTTTTGTCTTGAGGTAAAGATAAAGGTTCCCTTCGCACGTATGTGCTAGTTGTTCCCGACTCTAGGGGTGGTGCTCATCTCCAGTTTCAAAGCCAAAGAGCCATGTCTCCGTGGTCCTGTGGCCGGGATGACTCAATGCCAAAGGCGCACAGAACGCTGTTCCCTTCCCACCAAAGGTGGTCCCTATTTTTTCTACTTGCATTTTTTTACCTGCTTTTGAACTGCTAGGTTGACAGAAGCTGGGACAAGGAATGGGAGCTCACCCCGTTATGCGGCACTAGGGATTCGAACGGCTGAACTGCCGACCTTTCGATTGACAAGCTCAGCGTCTTAGCCATTGAGCCACTGCGTCCCTTGGTTTTTGTTTTTTGTTTGTCTTACAGAATGTTAAAATTGAAAAATAAGGTGCTTTTAATTTTGCTTTAAAAGGCAACAAGCTACTGAGGTTTAAGAAATGTGTAATAAATTGTGCTTGTTTAGGAGAAGCAAGCAGTCAAATAGTTAATACTGGAAGGAAAAGAAACCATAAACATAGTCAAACAATAGAAATAGAAAGTTGTGGTGGTGTGGATTTTATCCTGCAATATAACAAATACACAGAAAGCCCTAATTTTCAGAAAACAACCCGAGAAAAAGCTTTGAATACGTATTTGACCATTTAAATCTAGTTAGCCTTATTTTCTCAGCATGAAGCACTATATTCTGTTTCTTTTGATTCTTTCTTTTGATTCTTTTATGAGCTTCTGATAACGAAAGGGGTGTCTGCATTGAGAGAAGCTTTTCCCTTCTTTTACAAAATAGTGATTTCTTGATTTATTGTATCATCTCTTAGCCCTATTATATAGGACAAGAAATCAGGAAATCAGACTATTTTTAAAAAAAATTTCGGGTGAAAAAATTGAAATTTATTTTACCCCAAATTTACACTCCCCACCCCTACCCCTGGCTCTTCAGTTCTGTCATGCCAATGTGTCCTTCAGCCCCAGTCAGAATGACAGTTTCTGTGTCTCTAAAATTTTACAGGGTTTTTCCAGGAGATGCAGAAGCTGTGTGGGAGTACTTTCTCTGCTGTTGCATCTCTGCTCGTGTCTTGAGGCCAAAAAAAAATATATCTGCAAATGCAATTCCATCTTAACCATACCAAGGTCCTGCCCACAGCAGTTGCTGGAGCTATTCGAGGGATCCATTTTAAAGCTATCACTATCTCTTTAATAATAAGTTCTGTAATTATATACTAATTAATTAATCAAGATTTACTTAAGTAATTAACTGTATGTCCTCCATATCCTAGAGGTCCCAAAGACTTAAGCATTAATTAATTGCTCTTTTCTGTAATGCTATAAGAAGCCATGGATGGTGCAGTCAAATACATACTGCTAGCAATAGCACTTAGATTTATATACCGGTTCATACCGGTAGTGCTTTATAGTACTCCCTAAGCGGTATACAAAGTCAGCGTATTGCCCCTGAAGGGACACAATGACAGGACTTAATCTAACCTTTGCTATTTGCTTCTGCTAATAGCAAAATTGCTCGTGCTATTTTGCTACTGTTAGGAATTATTTATTAGGAATCCATCCTGTAACCCTCGCTTAGTAAGAATTGTAACCTTTGCTATCTGCTTTCTCGCTTCTGTGGTTCGCTTCAAAGCTAGGCACATCCTTGGAGAGTAAATAAGAAAGATAGAACAAAACAGTTAGTTACCCAGGAACATCCTGCTCCATAGATAACGGGGCCAGAGCAGAGGGATGCCCAGAATCACGAACACACAAGGCTACAAGGGATGCTCTGTAAGATAACAAAAGCATGGACAATACATGGACAAACAATGCTCCATGGATAAGCGGGGCATGGGCAAGAAACTTTTGTCTCTGATTGGCTAAATGCGGGCATAGAATGTTGGGGTCACACACTTCTCGGGTGTGGCTTTTTCCTTGCATGGTTGCTGTCTATATGCCATGGAATAAGTCCACTCAACTCTTTCTTTGTACAAATAAAAGCTGTTATTTTTCGAAGCCTCTTCTTGAGTCCCTCTCTCTTTGGCATTCTGGTGACTCAAGTACATTTTTGGGATCTTACACCCCCAACAATCTGGGCCCTCATTTTATCAACCTTGGAAGCATGGAAAGCAGAGTCAACCTTGAGCTGGTCAGGATCGAGCTCCTGGCAGTGGGCAGAGTCAGAGTTTAAATAGAGAAAGGGATAATGATTGATCTAGAAAATCCTGATATGGTTTTTCTCTCTACCAATGAGTAGCTTTTCCCTACCGGAGCATCTTTAGGAACCCTTTTTCTTCCTGTACAAAGACCTTCCTTCCTTACTGCCTCCCTTTTCCTTCCTTTCTTCCATCCATCCATCCATCCATCCATTGTAAATAAAGACTGTAACAAACCATCTCATTCATTTTTGCTTTTTTTTCCTTGTTTTTGTGATTTGATCAACCTCATGGGGCTTTTGTGGGAGATGCTCCTTATGTCACCCAGAATGAGAGTGATTCACTCCTTAATTAGGTATGGTACGATATCATGCTTTGCACTCATTGAAAGAAACTTGATGATAATCTCACAAAGGTCTGGCTCTGTTCTCCGATTTTCTTTTTGGAAGGTGTTGCTTGCTATCACCTTTTCTTTGATGTGGTTTTTCTAATGGTACTTTGAATGAGATTAATGAGGTGTGTAATGCAGAAAATGGCTGCTTTTTGTTCTAATCCTTGAGATGTTTTATATTGTACTGTGATTGTGACATAGATTATCATAATAACGGAGAGGCTGGCAGCCTCATTGCATGTGGAAATTGCTCTTCTCCAACTCAGTGTTCACCAAAAGTGTTGGACTAGAACTCCTAATAGCTCAGGGAACAATGGGACGCGTGGACCTACAGAAGGCAAGCTGAGCAAACTTTGGCAAACTTGTTTCTTTGCTTCAAATGATGTGACCCTTGGCTGTGAAGAGAAGCAGCGTTTGATCTGTTTGAAAAAACACCAGGGCTGTTTAAAATTGCAAGAGCGAAATGCAATAGAGAATTGGTGAGCCTGGGAGATAGATGGCAGTTTGAAGAGAGCTATCAATGGATAGGACTGCTGAATACAGGGATAACATCTACCCAACCCACCAGAGCAGGAAGGCAAGGAATGTAGCGGGTCCCATCCGTTAGGGCAGGGGTGTCAAACTCAATTTCATTGAGGGCCACATCAGGGTTGTCTTTGACCTTGGGGGGGGGCAGGGTAGGTGTGACCAGTGCAAGCGTGGTCAGCTCGATGTCACTCATGTTGGGGGTGCCTTTGGCGAAAACGAAGCTCAGCAACGGCCTCCTGCAATCCTCTGCCAGCAAAAATGGAGCTTGGGATGGCCGCAGGTGGCCCTCACAAGCTCTGTTTCTGGCTGTGACGGCCTCCTGCAACCCTCTGCCAGCAAAAACTGAGCTCGAAAGGGCTGCAAGAAGTTTTCGCTGTCAGAGGCCCTGCAGGCCAGTCCTTCGCTATTTCCAGGGCAGCCCCTTGGGCCAGATCTAAGCACTTTGCGGGCTGCATTCTGACACGCAGGCCTTGAGGGAGATACATCTGGCTGGACTCAGAAAAAGGGCCTTCTTCATGGTGGCTCCTTCTCTCTGGAACATCATTCCCCCAGAGGTTAGAATGGCCCCCACTCTAACACTCTTCCGAAAGGTGCTGAAGACATTGTTCTGCCAGCGGGCCTGGGGAACCCAGAGAGAGATGGAACCTATTAAATGGCTCGTATAAAAATGTGCTGTCACCGGGATGGTGATGGGTGGGTGGGCTATTATTTTATTATTTCCTTTTATTATTTTTATATGGTGCTTTTATATTGTGTATGCCACCTTGAGTCGCCATGGGTGAGTAAGCAGCAATATAAATGTTCTAAAACAAACAAACAAACAAACAAACAAACAAACAAATGCCAGAGGACGGTATCAGAAATGTAAAGATGGCTGCTGCAACCACAGAGTTAGAGCCCCCCCCTTTTTTTACATGTGTTACATGACCATGCGGGCTTTGATCCCACAGTCCCAACCTCCATCTGGATTCTTTTGAGCCTCTCCCTGAAGAGATGCTCCTGGTTGAATCGCAATTGAGATCAGAGGGAGAACCAGAAGGCTCAGATGGACCTTTGAAATTCTCCTTGCAGAGGTCTGTCTTGCATTTCTCTCTCTTCCCCAGAGGGGAAGGCCTTGGTTGGCTTCACACAGCTTTAATGCTGGGTTGATAAATGTGGTGGTTGGGATTAGGGGTGGGATCCTACCAGTTTAACAACCGTTCGCTAAGCGCGTGTGCGCAGTTTGGAGAAAACTCACCTTCTGCATTGCTGCCGGCAAGGAAAACAGCAATCCACTCTGCCACGCCAATCAGCTGGGCTTCGGAAACGGAAATATAGGTGAAGCGGGCCCACTTCAAATTGGAGCAAACTGGTTCTCTCATGGCTGAAAGTCAGAGCTAATGGTTTGCCTGAACTGGTCTGGTAGAATCCCACCACTGGTTGGGTCTCCATCATCACGCGGAGCCAAATTCTACAGTTTCATCTGCAAGAAACGAACCAAGCTCAGAGAGCACTAAAGGTCCCGCAATTCAACCCTGAGTACAAAAGACTACAAGTACTCTTTTTCCATTCGTTTCATTTTAGCCCAACATTTTGGGTGAATGAATCCATCCTTTCGCTCATTGTGAGAACTTTGGCTGGGTAGAAACTGCAGAGTAGATTCTGTAATGAATTGTTGGCTTAACGGTCACCTGCGGCCTTCTCGTGCTTGTTTCATCAGACCTAGCCAGTTATGTGCTAACACAGCCTGGTAGAAAGTTACACAGAAGTCCTTGCACTGATGGGCTGCATTAAGAGAGGGATAGAGTCAAGATCACGTGAAGTGTTAATACCACTTTATAATGCCTTGGTAAGGCCACACTTGGAATACTGCATTCAGTTTTAGTCGCCACGATGTAAAAAAGATGTGGAGACTCTAGAAAGAGTGCAGAGAAGAGCAACAAAGAGGATCAGGGGACTGGAGGCTATTCTCCAGTCCTGAAGGCAGGACAAGAAGCAATGGGTGGAAACTAATCAAGGAGAGAAGCAACTTAGAACTAAGGAGAAATTTCCTGACAGTTAGAACGATTAACCCATGGAACAACTTGCCTCCAGAAGTTGTGAATGCTCCAACACTGGAAGTTTTTAAGAAGATGTTGGATAACCATTTGTCTGAAGTGGTGTAGGGTTTCCTGCCTAAGCAGGTGGTTGGACTAGAGGACTTCCAAGGTCCCTTCCAACTCTGTTATTCTATTCTATTCTTGATTGTAAGAGGCAACTTGGGGGAATATTTATTTTAAAAAGTGTAGGCTGTTCGTAGGAGTATTAATGTTGCTAAGCAGGAACCCATTAGGTAGCGTCAGATACCCTTAGCCTTTAAGGTGGACCTTCATAACACAACCCTGAATTTCCCTGTCATGATCAAAACATTCCCCAAATATTCCCAATTGTAGGAGGAAAGCCATCTTAATTCCAGTTTGACTAGGCTCCATCAGCCTAATCTCTCTCTGTTGAAGTGAGCTGCAATGCACAAAAGATCCTGCCTTTTAATAAAAATTGACAGAGTAACTGGACTCCTCCTGATTCTTCCTGCTCCATTGGAATATTTTCCTCTGGAGCAGCTGAACCAGAGAAAGCCAAGTCAACAGTGTGAAGCCGTAGATACACAAGGCCAGCAGGATGTTAGGGTTGTGTCAGCAGTCATGAAGTCTTGAGCTGGCCCAGAGAAAATAACCTGAATGCAATTTGGTTTCTCAGAACCAGAAAAAGAAAGAATAAATTGGCTTATTTGCTCCTGAGGTTGGTTTCCTCAGAAAGCTGCTGAAATTGCCTTTTCCCCCCCCTCTTCTTTTTGTCCCTTTTCATTTTTTTATTATTATGTCCATTAGATTTACAAGCATTTTATGTGATTATCTCGAATGCTTTTCCAGGAAAGAGTTCTATATCTGTACTTTAGGAGAGAGAAAGAACCTTCTTCTAGGAGTTTCAGAATCTAAAAATGAAGAAATAACCATGACGAGGTGGACCCTGCTTCTCCTAAATAAGGAATGGCAGCTTTTGTTCTGAAAAATCAAATTTCTTTCATAGAAAATGGAAAAGCAAGCAGGTTTTAAGTTACAATATTATTTACTGAGAAGATGCTAACAATGAAAATTGCTTTTCTAAAACACTTTGCTGTAGAATTGTTCCTAAAACAACATTGCTGTAGAATTTGAGATCAAATTTGAGAACCAGAAGCTAGTGGTTTTTTTAATACTAATATGCCACCAAAGAATTATTCTTATTAGTAATATTTGAATTTATATGCCCCCATTTATAATCTCAGCCCACTCAGGATGATTCAGCATGAAATTTGCTCCCAGTTTTCTTCATCTGTCCTTTCCCAGAGGAAGTTGTTACCCTGACACTTGTGCAGTTGTGAGCAGTGGACAACCTGCACCTCCAGTGCAGGACCTGCCTGGCTCTTGAGGAGAGGAAGGCTGCCTACAAAATGCCCAGAACTTGTGCGGCTGTCATTCTGTCCCTTAAGTCCTCTCCCTAACCAGCACAACAGTTGTTGGCTATAAAAACTGGGCAGAGAGGCAGCTGTGAGCAGACTTTGAGCAGAGGGCAAGGGCAAAGGAAATACTCCAGAGAAAAGGGTGTAGAAATGGTGTAGATTCTCTTGGATGGATGGATGGATGGATGGATGGATGGACACAGTGTGAGTAAGCTTGAGCAGGGGGTCAAGACGGACCTCCAAGGTCCCTTCCATATTCCATTCCATATTCCATTCCATTCCATTCCTCCTCTCCTCTCCTCTCCTCTCCTCTCCTCTCCTCTCCTCTCCTCTCCTCTCCTCTCCTCTCCCCTCCCCTCCCCTCCCCTCCCCTCCCCTCCCCTTTTCTTCTCTTCTCTCAGATGATGTTGAGGTTTGACCTGTGGCTCTGACGCAGGGCTTTTAGCCAGATTCCACCCAGGCATCCTTTGGAGCAGTTGGGGAGGGCATCTCTTCGGTTGTAGTTTCTTGGCAAGATAGTCATATTTCAAAAGCTTGTTCCCAACCCCCCTCACACACACAACCCACCAATTTGAGCAGCTTTGTTCTTCTTGCCCCATGTGGCGCATGCCAAAGTTGACTCCTGACAGCAGTTCCTCAAAATGACTGGCTTTTAAAAAATTCTTCCATGCTTCGTGCTGCCTTTCAGGCTGAACTGACATTGTTTTGACAACTGGGCTCGGAGGCGAAGTGCTGAATGCCACTTTTTAGAATCCTTTTTACTCTTTTGTGAAGTCACATTCAGAGCTGGTTTGGGCAGAAGACTGACAGATGTAGAGGCAGGGGGTTCTTTTGTGTGTCATTCAAGTACTTCTGGGGGAGGAAAATAGCAGGGAAGGGGGCAATTAAAGAAGAAAAGAGGACTCATACAATAACTAAGAGGAATGGGCTTCTCTCTAGTGTCAAAAAGCCTGCTTTCCAATTCTAGAAGGATGTTAGTGGCTGCAGGAGACGGTGCTGTCGGCCATCCTGCCTACCTGGTTCCCATTTAGTCTCGGTATATATATATATAGAACCGTGGTGGCGCAGAGGATGGAATGCAGCATTGCAGGCTGATTCTGCAGACTGCCAGCAGTTTGATCCTGATGGGCTTGAGGTTGACTCAGCCATCCATCCTTCGGAGGTGGGTAAAAATGAGGACCCAGATGGTTGGGGGCAAGAGGCTGACTCTGTAAAACCGGTTAGAGACGGCTGGGAAGCACTGGGAAGCGATATTTTTATTTATTTTATTTTTAAAAAATTTGATTTATATGCCGCCCTTCTCCGGAGACTCAGGGCGGCTTACAGTGCATTAAGCAATAGCCTTCATACTTTTGTATATTTTATACAAAGTCAGCTTATTGCCCCCACAAACTGGGTCCTCAATTTACCTACCTTAGAAAGGATGGAAGGCTGAGTCAACCTTGAGCCTGGCAAGATTCGAACTTACTTTAATTGCAGACAGCTGGTGTTAAATTACAGTGCCTTGTCCGCAGAGCTATCCAGGCTCCATATAGTATATAAGCCTAAATGCTATTGTCAGGTTCCGGTAAAGCATGGGAAAAAATGGGGTTTGGCTCTCATATCCCAGGGGTTTCCCCAACTCTCCTCCTCCTCCATAGGGACACTGGGTGGCAGGTGCGGGGCCTGGAGTCAATCCCTGCTCCACCTCCCTTGTCTGTCCCTGCCTATCATAGTGCAGTTTTGGGCTGGCCAACTGGAAGTGACTGGAGGCTGTTGCTGGGTGCTGGAGTTCAGCAGGTACCTGTCCCGCTTCTCAGCTGTTTCGGCCACTTCACAGCTGCGGAGTCAGTGGCAGCAACCTGGCCTGGCCAGGTCTGGTCTGGTCTCGCCGATCCGGCCAGTTGGAGGGTCCGTTACTCCAGCAGGTATGGCATTCGGTGGATGTGGCACGGCCGCGCAGCTCTCCAGAATGGCTGCCCCAGTCTCTCCTTTTCCCGCTGGAATGGCAGCCCCGGGCCACCAGGCTCACCAGGGCTGATAGCTATTGCTATTCTGGAGGTACTAGGCCTCTTGTCTTGTGGCTCCTCCCCAGCAGGTTGGCATCTCTCCCAGGGCCCTTGCGCTGCTCAAGGTGGCAAGTGAGGCTGATGCTTTGACATGTCGTCTCCTCTGCAGAGGCCATAAGGGGAAAGCTCCATTGATCCCCCCCCCCCCAGCCTTTTGGATCACTTGGCAAGAAGAGGAAAGCTCAATCGGATCAAGCAGGGCACTTTAATGAAAGTCGGTTGGGACATTTGGATAGTTGATGGTCTCCGCATTAGCATTCGTGAGCTTGCAGGCGCTTGGCTTGAGCTCTTGTTTGCCTAATGACTTGGTAAATTTGCATCCCCCAAGCCTCAGAGAAAGGAAGAAGCAGGCAATAAACACGTTCACTAGGAGAAGCAAAGTTAGGAGAAACCAGTGCTTAGGAATTTGGGGGTTTGGAGTTTGCTTCCTCCTGGTCTCCCTTCCCTTCCCTTCCCTTCCCTTCCCTTCAGGTGCCTTGGAAAACAGCTTGACCCCCTCCTCTCTGTGGCAGCATTTCAGATTTTGGAAGATGCTATCCTGTCTCCCCTGGTCCTTCTCTTCACTAGACTAGCCATGCCCAGTTCCTGCAACCGTTCTTCATATGTTTTAGCCTCCAGTCCTCTAATCATCCTGGTTGCTCTTCTCTGCACTTTTTAGTGTCTCAACACCTTTCTTATAGTGTGGTGACCACAACTGGATGCAGTACTGTAAATGTGGTATTAGTACCTCTCTTGATCTTGATTCTATCCCTCTATTAATGCAGACAAGGCTTCGATATGACAGGGCATGGATTAGATCCGTACACCTCCTGCATCCATCAGATGGTGAAGATGGGGACTGAGAATTCCCTTTTACAGAACGATGTTTCAGCAGTATGACGCCTTTGGTCTTTACGGCATTAAGAAATTTTATGGGGTGAAATCCATCTCACGCAGATGACTTCCAGCTGATGCAAAATGTTTATCTGCAACCTTCCTCAGCCTACTTTCGTCCTTAAGTGCCCATTATTCCCAACCAGCATGTGGAGGAGGCTCTTTGTATGTAGAAGTCAAATGTTCCCCTGCTCCTTCAAGCAACTAGAAGCATTTCCAAATACATCAATGCACACTATAATCTCCCATTCTTCATTCCAGGGTGTTATGATGCCAGCATTTTGATCTTTCCTTCCTGCTGCTGCATTTTCAGACATGTTTTGCTTGTTGGTTTGGTAAAGAACACTAGATAACAGATTAACCATAACAGACTAACAGAGTTGGAACGGACCTTGTAGGTCATCTAGTCCAAACCCCCTGCCCAAGCAGGAGACTCCACCATTTCTGAGAGATGGCAGTCCAGTCTCTCCTTGAAAGCTTCCAGTGATGAAGCTCCCACAACTTCTGAAGGGCAATTTCTGTTCCATTGGTTGATTGTTCTCACTGTCAGAAAATTTCTCCTTATTTCCAGGTTGAATCTCTCCAGTTTCCATCCATTATTCCTTGTCTGGATTTCAGGAGCCTTGGAAAAATAGCTTGACCCCCTTCCTCTCTGTGGCAGCCCCTCAAATATTGGAACACTGCTATCATGTCTCCCCTGGTCCTTTTCTTCACTAGACTAGTCATGCCCAGTTCCTGCAACCGTTCTTCATATGTTTTATCCTCCAGTCCCCTCATCATCTTGGTTACTCTTCTCTGCACTCTTTCTAGAGTCTCAACATCTTTTTTATAGTGTGGTGACCAAAACTGGATGCAGTATTCTAGGTGTGGTCTTACTAAGGCTTTATAGAGTGGTATTAGTTCCTCCCTTGATCTTGATTGTATCCCTCTGTTAATGCAGCATAGGATTGCATTGGCTTTTTTGGCTGCTGCTGCACACTGTTAGCTCATGTTTAGTTGGTTGTTCACTAAGACTCCAAGATCCCTCTCACAGTCACTGCTATTAAGCCTGATTTCACCCAGTCTATATGTGTACTTTGGGTTTTTCTTGCCTAAGTGTAAGATCCCTTGTAAAGTTTGTGGAGAGAAAATCTTATTTCTTCAAGAGCTTTTTCTCTACTCAGAAAATATGTGTAAGACCTAGAGCAGTTAAAAAACCCCAAAAAACACCAACCCATCCCTGAAGGCTTTGGTCAAAAAGTCAGCATAAAAGGAGAAGGAAATGATAGTGAGGAAACCAAAACCCTCAGGTGCCAGTTTCTTATTATAAATGGAAACAATTTAAGGAAAAGAGGAATTTAACCAAACTGAACATTTTCCAAGGCAATCAATTACCCAACGGACCAAGGGTAGCATATGTTATGTTAATGCTGTGAATGTTAATTACGCCATTAAATCTATCTACGATTTGTAAATGAATAAAATATAAACTTTTCAACACAAGAAGAACAGCCTGTCGGTATTTATTGCACACATGTGACTTTTTAGCATTTAGAGCAAGCATTTCTTACAAAAGAGGTTGTAGGGAAGGTTCCCATTTCTTTCAAAAGAGGGAACCTCTTTTCCCCATATTTGGGGGCGGTTGTTGAATTGATCAGGATGAGTCTGGGCTATATGCCGTATTTTTCGGAGTATAAGACACACATTTCCTCCCCTAAAAGAGGTTGAAAATTTAGGTGCGTCTTATACCGAATGTAGCCCCACCCACCCGCCAGCCCCCCGGAAAATGGGGCACGTGGATAGGCTACAGCAATCCCTGCAGCCTGAAACAGCTGATCTTTGGGAGGCCGATCCAACTGACAATTGCTTATGCTAATCAGGATAAACTGAAGCTGAAACGGGCTGTTTGCTGCAAGGAGGCAAATTGCTGGGAGGCAGAGGCAAAAAAAAATTTTCTTGTGTTAATCAGGATGTGCTGAAAATGAAACTGAAACAGGCTGTTTGCTGTTTGCTGCAAGGAGGCAAATTGCTGGGAGGCAGAGGCAGATTTTTTGTGTGTGTGCTAATCAGGCTGTGCTGAAGCTGAAGCTGAAATGGGGCTGTTTGCTGTGAGGAGGCAAATTGCTGGGAGGCAGATTTTTTCCCCTTGTGCTAATCAGGCTGTGCTGAAAATGAAACTGAAACTGAAACAGGCTGCTTACTGTTTGCTGCAAGGAGGCAAATTGTTGGGAGGCAGAGGCAGAGGCAGATTTTTTTTTTCATGTTTTCCTCCCCAAAAATGGTAGGTGCGTCTTATAGTCCGGAGCATCTTATACTATGAAAAATATGGTACTTAAAACTATTATACTGAAGGCAGGGGGGTGGCGATAGGCGAGGAGTGTTCACACTTCCATGGCCCCATCTGGGGAATTTTCAAAGATCTCAACTGTCAGCATTCCACCAGTGGCCATGGCTGACTGAACAATGCTGGGAGTTGAAGTCCAACAAGACACCTGAAGTGAGTCAATCAAGTAGAACGCTGGTTCACAGCAAAACTCTAATTCTGGCATATTAGGAAGGTTTGGCCAGAATGGCAGTGACTGATTTTCATCTTTATATTTGTTATTGAACAGGTAATGTGTTTGTATGGAGGACCAATGTGTCAGACCTGCCCCAGTCAGGTCCTGTAGGAAAGAAAGACCCTCGACTCCATTTGGGTGAAGTGATGGGTTCTTTTACTAAAGGTTGCTGGTTGCAGTAAAGTCAGGCTAGAACTAAGTTTCCCATGCAAAAAGTTACAAATTGCCCCCTCATCCCAGCCCTCCCCCATGACCAGTTCGTTTTCAGCCAATTGAGAGCTGCAAAGAAGAGTCGTGGTGGCGCAATGGTTAGAATGCAGTACCACAGGCTACTTCTGCTGCCTGCCGACTGCCTGCAGTTCGGCAGTTCAAATCTCACCAGACTCAAGGTTGACTCAGTCTTCCATTCTACTGAGATGGGTAAAATGTGGACCTAAATTGCTGGGGGTAAGAGGCTGACTCTGTAAACCGCTTAGAGAGGGCTGTAAAAGCACTGTGAAGTGGTATATAAATCTAAGTGCTATTGCTATTGCTATTGCATAGGAAACATTGAGATGTTTTGGGTAGTCCACATTCCACTCTCAGGATGTGTGGCCTTGAGTGCTGGGACAAACTGGTTCCATGCTCTCTGGTCTTCATCAAGCTGTCATGCCCCCTCTCTATTTCCCATCACATACCCATACATGTTTATTGCCCATTTGTTCCCTCTTGCTCCCTCCCCTCTAGACTTTGATGGCAGGATGCCAGCAAGGCGCCAAGGCGAAGATGGAAGACCTGACACAATGAGTAAAAAGAGCTAAGGTGGTAATTACCCTTGCTATGGGGGCAGCTGGTGGGCAGGTGAAGTGAGTGAATGCCAGAGAACTCCATTTCCTTGGTAAGGGTGCACTTCAGGGGTGGGTTCCACATCCTGCTGCTACCAGTTTGCTCGCGTGCAGTGCTTCTGCACAGAAGCATCTGGGCAGGTGGGCAGAGCCTCCTGCCACCGCTGCTACCAGTTCGTCTGAACCTCTGCGAACCGGTAGCAGCCCACCACTGGTGCACTTGTGAAGGACTGAGAAATGGAGGACCACCAGGCCAGATTTTTCTATCTGCCATGATCTAACTAGTCTTTTGAAGGCCTGTTTTAAGTATTCCAGTTTAATAGGGAATACAGTTTAACCCTTGTACGTTCCCCCTCCTGTTTCCTCCGGATGTGTGGGTTTGCAACTTGCATCACCCCTAGACAGAGAATTACTGTGTACTCCGAGGCATTTCAGGCCCCAGGTTGGAGAAGGCAGATCAAAGTGTTTTGCTCTCATTTAAAGCTGGAGCCTCTGGAGAAGACTTTGGAAAATTCGCTGGCTCTGGGTCTCTTGGTATCAAGCGGTTTTGGCTGGTATTTCCGATGGATCCTGGAATTGGTCCTCCGTGAGCCTCGATGGTCTGCTGCCTCAGGGTTTCAGCAGAAATGCTGCTGACTTTGTTCCTGCCCAGGAGACCTTTGGAGGCTGATGTGGAGCTTCTGTGCAGCAGAAGAACCGAGTTACAGCCATCGTTGCTTTGCTTGTTTCCAAAGGATGAGGAGCTGGGCCTCCAAAGACTCCTGTGCTGATGAGATAGCCTTACCTGGCCTAATATAACAGATAAAACAGAATAACACAGTTGGAAGGGATCTTGGAGATCTTCTAGTCCAGTGATGGCTAACCTTTTTGCCGTCACGTGCCAAAAGCGGGGGGGAGTGCGGGGGTGTCACATGCGCATGTGCCCACACCCATCATTCAATGTGCATGCACCCGCCTCCCCCCGTGGGACAATTTCCGGCCTCCAGAAGGCCTCGGGGGGGTAGAGGCCATTTTCGCCCTCCACAGGCTCCTAGAAAGCCTCTGGAGCCTGGGGAGAGCAAAAAACGGGCCTTCCCCATCCACCCTGGAGGCCCTCCAGAGGCCGGAAACAGCCTGTTTCCTGACTTCCGGTAGGCCCAAAAGGCTGAGCTAGGGCAACACTCACGTGCCCACTGATATGCCACTGGTTCGCCATCACGGTTCTAGTCCAACACCCCTGCTCAAGCAGGAAGCCTTGTACCATTTCAGACAAATGGCTGTCCAGTGTCTTCTTTAAAACCTCCAGTGATGGGGCAGCCACAACTTCCGAAGGCAACTTCTGTTCCACTGGTTAATTGTTCTCACCTTTAGGAAGTTTCTCCTTTGTTCTAGGTTGCTTCTCTTCTTGGTTCGTTTCCATTGTTTCTTGTCTTGCCTTCTGGAGTTTTGGTTGACCCCTTCTTCTTTGGGGCAGCCTCTCAAATATTGGAACACGCATATCATGTCTCCCCTAGTCCTTCTTTTCATTAGAGTAGACCGACCCAATTCCTGCAACCATTCTTCAAATGTTTTAGCCTCCAGGCCCCCCATCAAATGGATGAAGCATTCCAAGTGTGGTCTTACTAAGGCTTTATAAAATGGTACTAACACTTCATGTGATCTTGATTCTATCCCTCTGTTAACGCAGCCTAATAAATAGCCGGAGTCGTTTTGGGGTCTTCTTGTAGGTTGTGTAATGAGGCCGCTTTCCCCCCTCTCCATTCAGCCCTTTGGGAAAATCACAGAGGGAAGAAATGAGGCCACTGGATACCCTGCACTCCTCCCTTGCCGGGGGAAGTCCCAAGGAGCCCAGTTAATTATTTATTAACCTGAACTACTTTTTGCCACCCTACTTTTCATTCCTAAAGATGTCTTGTTTCAGAAGAGGCATTTTTTCTTTTTTCCTTTTTTTAAAAAAGAAAAGATTGACATAGTTGAAGAGATGAAAAGATTCAGGTTCAGCCACAGCCTGAATGACTGATGATGAGATATTTTCGACACTGGGAAGTAAGAGTGATCTGGGCGCAAATTTGGGATTGTCTTGGCGCCAAGGTAGGTAGTCCTGGTGTTCCCTCCAGCAGGCAAATCTCAAGGAGTCGAATGATGGCTTGTTTTGTTTCAGAGTCTCTCCAGGGCTTCAGCTACTTCATTCCACATTCAAAAGCTGCTTTAGCCCTTGCAGAAATCTTTCTCTCGGGTGAAGAATTTAGAATAGTCATACATTACGCTGGAATATGATTAGCTGTCCCTTTTGCTTACCTCCACATGAACCTAGCTATTAAGGATTGAAAATAATGGTGGTCCACAGATCGACATAAGAGCTGCATCCATCTGTTCTGCCCCAGCTACAGACCCCAAAGAATGCAGCACACACAAAGTCCGTACAAACCTTAGTTTACTAATTAAGGACTACTAATGACTTTTCTTAGTAGTTGTTCGAACACAAGTACAGTTTAAATCAGTCTTTTCTGAACAAGGGCTGTTAATTTAACTTCATTAACAGCCAACAAGAATCTAAAGAATAATAACTCAATTCTGAAGCACAGTATTTCAGATAACTGTAATCTTACTGTGGTTGGCAGAAGCAATTTGCAGGAAAACTGACAAGAAAGGAGCAAGAGCCGATCAGACGTTTCTGTAATCAAGACACAAAGGAATATGAACAAAGTTGTTTCCTGCAAATTGCATCAGTCGTCAACATTCCATAAATAGGCTAGGGGAGTGGCCAATTAGCCCCAAGCCTTACTCTCGAGGAAACCTCCTCCTGAGGAGCCACTTCTGCCTTTTAACAGCTCTGCACGCTCGTGCATTGAGAAGAGGCTCCTCCTCTTCTTCCTCTTCACTTATGGGAGCTTCTGGAGGTTCTGAAGGCCCTGGCTGAATCCCTGCCTCTGGCACCACATCGTCTCCAGCCTCCTCATTGTCCGACTCGAGTGCCAGCTGCACTCAGACAAATGGCTGTCCAGTGTCTTCTTTAAAGGCTGTTTAAAGGAGGCTGTTGGCGCAGCACCACACCAGCCTCCTCGCTGTCGGAATCAGCTACTAGCTGCACAGGCCGCTGATGGGCCACAACACCAGCCAATTGTGGCTTATTAAACAAACCAGCCCTTAAAAAAGCATAGTTTAAGATGATATCTGTTGTAACTGTACCAATTTGGCGTGATGAGATGAGTCTTATTTTGGCATAGCCAGTTTTAAAGGAACCCAACTGTGATTTGTGTCCTCATTCAGTCCTTAAGATATGCCTTTCTCTCTTATTATTCATTTTATTTATTTATTTGTATTGCACCTTTATTATTTTTACAAATAATTCAAGGTGGCGAACATATCCAGCACACCTTCCTCCTTCTAATTTCCAGCTCCTAATTAACGGCCCTATTTAATTCAAAGATTCGGTGAAATGCAAATCCAGTTGAAGTTTTCCTTATTTAATCTTTGGGGTGTATGTGTATGTGTATGTGTGTGTGTATCTGCCTGTCTCAACATTGTTCTTCTGCTCCTTGTGATGCACCACTTTTTCCAGAGTTTCATATATTTTGTTTTTCCAACTCTCGGTATCTCTGGATTTGACAAAACGATCCATTCCATTCTTACTATTTCAAACTTCAGGTCTTCTGTTCTAAAGTGCAAAACTTCTCTTTGGAAGGAAGCTACTTTGAAATGGATTTCGTGCTCTTTCAGAAGAATACTAAACCTGTGTTCCAAAGCAGGGGTCTTCAACCTTGGCAACTTTAGGACTTGTGGACTTCAACTCCCAGAATTCCTCAGCCGCTGGCTGAGGAATTCTGGGAGTTGAAGTCCACAAGTCCTAAAGTTGCCAAGGTTGGAGACCTTTGTTCCAAAGACCCTTGGTGAGTAGGTGGGGAAGCAGGGTGGGGGCTCTCCCATTGTCCAGAGCAAGTGGCTCCTTTACGCTGGTCATCTGCTCCTTAGGATAACCCTGGACTCTGATTGGTTCAGAGCCCTGGCAGGAGAAGGACTCTTTGACAGAACTGGACTCACCTACTGCCAAAGCAGGATGGCTTCGTGTGGCAGCACCCAGGGTACAGAGGGCAGAGTGTGCTTGTGCCAGCCAGTGGGTGCCAATCTAATCCCACCCTGTGACCCTGGCAAAACAGCTGGTAAAAGATACCAGATGGCACAGAACTCACTTGAATTTGCCTTAGCTTCATGCCTACTTACAGTATGGGGAAAATATTCCTAGGGATGACTTAGTAATGATATAGGGCTGGACAAGAGGAAGGCAATGTTGTTGGGGAGAGGGCAGAAGAAAGAGGTGGCTGGAGATGTTGTGCCAGGGCTGGGCACGGGTGAAAGAAAGTGGTGACTTCTATATGTTTCTCTGGCTGGATTCACACAACATGGTGGAATGGATGAAAAGTCTTATATAGAGCAGGAATGAGACCCCCCACACCGTGTCCTGCCAGAATTTATGTGACAGCCTTTTCAAAAGGCAACTGGACTTCCTTGTTTTTCTTTGAAGACGTTTCACTTCTCAGCCAAGAAGTTTCTTCAGCTCTGACTGAATGGTGGAGGATGGAAGGATTTGCAGTCATCTGGTCGTTAGCACTCCTTCTGAGAATCATTGAAGCCACTTGGAGGTTTATCTGTGCCCTCAGGGTCACCTGAATAGTGCAAATGGGTGTGGAACCTTTTTGGAACTGCTGAAAGGACTGTGTTGTCTGATTATTCGATCAGAACCAAAGAAGCTTCTTGGATGAGAAGTGAAACATCTTCAAGGAAAAAGTCCAGTTGTCTTTTGAAAAAGTACCTTTGGGGACGATCTGCTGAAGTTCCCTGTCTGGTCTGCTTGTGACATCCCGTCAAGTGCCACACTCTGATTTTATTACTGCTGTTCTACAGAGTCTCCTTTTAAGTCCAAGCACTATACAGCAGATATGAGCAGCTGTGAAGCTGGCATTTGGGACAGGTGTGCCTATCAGAGAGGTCTCCTGGGGGGGTGGGTCAAAATAGTCAGGATTCTGCCTGTGATTGCCTCACCCCTTTTTCAGTCATGGCTGCCATCTTTGGACCATCCATGCCTATAATGGGGGCCTTTCCTATTCCTGGTGTATCCCCAGTTTGCCTTCCTGGGGTCCGGTTTCTCCCTTTGGCCACAATCCTTGCGTCCACACTGCCGTTACTTTTCTTGACTCCAACCTGGGATGTGTGTTGCCTTGCAGAAGGTGAATCAGAATCAGAATAGAGCTGGAAGGTCCCTTGGAGGTCTTCTAGTCCAGCCCCCTGCTCAAACAGGAGATCCTATAACATTTCAGACAAGTGACTGTCCAGTCTCTTAAAAAAATCCCATAATGGAAAAGGAAGGGAGGGAGGGAGGGAGGGAGGGAGGAAAGAAGGAAGGAAGGAAGGAAGGAAGGAAGGAAGGCAAGCAGAATATCAGAGTTGGAAGGGACCCTGGAGGTCTTCTAGTCCAGCCCCCTGCTCAAGCAGGAGATCCTTACTAGAGATACCCAATTCCTGCAACCATTCTTCATATATTTTAGTCTCCAGGCCTTTAATCATCTTAGTTGCTTTTCTCTGCATTTTTTCCAAGGTCTCAACATCTTTTTTGTAATGTGGTGACCAAAAGTGGATGCTGTATTCCAGGTGTGGTCTTAGTCAGGTTTTACAAAGCAGTACTAAGTTATAGGTTATACTATAATGGTACCATTGGTTGGAAGGGACCCTGGAGGTCTTCTAGTCCAGCCCCCTGCTCAAGCAGGAGATCCTATACCATTTCAGACAAGTGACTGTCCAGTCTCTTCTTAAGTGCCCGACTTCTTTCCAGCAGTCTTTGCAGATGAAGGAGGTTTCGTGAAAGCTTCAGATGAAAATAACATGTTCCGGGGGGCCATAACTTTCCCAGCATCTGGAGCAATGGCACCTATTTTATGGAGAGCCTCAGGTTTCACTATAAAACTGTCAGCTTAGCTAGTTCTGTGGCTTTATTTACACAAAGGCTGTGTCCCTGCTCGCTGGCTCGCTGGCTGGCTCACATCTGGCCATGCCATAAACAGACCCTGGCAGCCTCTTTGTTTTGCGTGTTCCCCTGAAATTTGTCTTCATTTCATCCAGAGCCCAGGTGGCCGTCTGTCGTCTTTGGCTGCATTGGTGTTAGCTTTTTCTCTTGTCCCAACACCATCAAGGCCTTGAAGGGATGTTCAGGCAGCGGTCTCCAACCTTTCTGGCACCAGGGACCAGTTTTGGGGAAGACAATTTTTCCATGGACTGGGGTGGGGGGTGGGGAGATGGTTCCCTGTACAACCTAGATCAGGCTTGTCAAACTGGCAGCCCACAGGCCGGATGTGTCACGCGCAGGCCACACCCATCCAGGCTCCGCAAAGGCAAAAAATGTAGTGATACGTCCCAATATGTCACATGACGTGATTGAGTTTGACACTAGTGACCTAGATCCCACACATGTGCAGATAAAGCTTCATTCACTTGGCCACTGCTTATGTGGCCCGGTTCTCAACAGGTCACGGACCGGTACAGGTCCCTGTCCCAGAGATTGGGGAGTCCTGTGCTAAAGGACTGGGAGAGGCAGAGGAGGGATTAGCACATGGACAGGCAATCTCCTGCTAGTGCAATTTTCTAAAGGAATGGAGAGATTTCAGCTCAACATCCACTCAAAGCTTCCATTCAAAGACTTGGTGGAAAGGACACAGTTCTAGGATCAGGCCAACCTTCAGAGAAGGCTGAAGCCTCTCAGCTCCTTTACAAGGCAGTCCCTCAAAAAGCAGCACAGATGCTTTGCTTTGCTCACCTGTTGGGTGTGATCCTGTTGGAGACCCAAGTAGGGTGGGAAGGGATCTGGATGATGTCTCTCTTATGACAGCCGATCTCTAGGAGGTTCTTAGTCTGAGAGAAGAGCTGGAGATGCGTAACAAGGATGCTCTCTTTCACATCAGCATCTTAGGATGCTGTGGCTTCCTAAACTAGATGGATGTTGTGGGCAAAATGTTGCTGCTGCAGTGGGACTCCCTTTGATGATTCCAGTTCTTGAGGGCTTCTTCTCAATGTCCTCGTCACCATCTCGCCTTGATGGCACCATCACAGATTTTCTGCCACACAGCAAAATAGGGGGTAACTCAGGCTTGGTGCTGACTTTGAGGACAAGAGCTGAACTGAAGCAGGAGCAGTGAAGTGGGAAGAGGTCAATCAATCAATCAGTCAGAACAGAGCTGGAAGGGACTTTGGAGGTCTTCTAGTCCAGCCCCCTGCTCAAGCAGCAGACCCTATGCCATTTCAGATAGGTAGCTGTCAGTCTCTTCTTTAAAACCTCCAGTGATGGAGCACCCACAACTTCTGAAGGCAAGTTGTTCCACTGATTAATTGTTCTCACCGTTAGGAAATTTCTTCTTCGTTCTAGGTTGCTTCTCTCCTTGATTATTTTCCATCCATTGTTTCTTGTCCTGCCCTTCTGGTGCTTTGGAGAATAGTTTGGCTCCCTCATCTTTTATGGAGCCCATTAAATATTGTAAGACTGCTATATTGCCACCCCTAGTTCCCCCCCCACCATTAAACTAGGCATACCCAGTTCCTGCAACCGTTCTTCATATGTTTTAGTCTCCAGGCCTTTAATCATCTTAGTTGCTCTCCTCTGCATTTTTTCCAAGGTCTCAACATCGTTTTTGTAATGTGGTGACCAAAAGTGAATGCTGTATTCCAGGTGTGGTCTTACTAAGGTTTTACAAAGCAGTACTAAGTTATAGGTTATACTATAATGGTACTCTAATGTTATAGTATAAAATTATACTATGAGAGTACTAAGTTATAAGTTATAATTATAAGAGAGAGAGAGGAGAGGCTGCAAAGGGGCATTTTGTCAATGATTGTCCTGAAAAATGCCTTTGTGGGGCCAGCAGTGACCATGTAGCAGTGGTGGTATTCAGCCGGTTGTATCCGGTTCGAGTAAACCGGTAGCGGCAGCTGCGGGAGGCTCTGCCCATCCACCCAGATGTCATCACATCCCGTTTTTGACCCTCTGCGCATGTGCACAAGGCGCGCTCACATTTGCGAACTGGTAGTGAGGGTAAGTGAATACCACCTCTGCCATGTAGCAACCTTTCCAATGGTGGGTTGCCCCCGGTTCGGACTGGTTCACAAGAACCAGTAGTAAAACCGGCGGAAGGCTCTGCCCACTGACCCGGATGACATCATAGGAGATCTGTGCATGGCAGAAAAGTGCGTATGGGCGCGAGCAAAGCTAGCACGTGCACGCGGGTGCAATGCAAACCGGTAGTAAAGGTAAGTAGAACCCACCCCTGAACCTTTCCATCTCTTAATTATTTTCAGCCATTGCCAATATTATCTCCCAGAGGCATCTGGAGACAATCTGATCCCCTGTGATAACAGGGAACCTCCATTGGGCAATGCTACCATATTTAATGGGATGTGACCGAAATGTTTGGTGTGCTCAAAGGGTTCTGCCCTCTGATCTTCGTCCCCCCCCCCCCCCGGTGGGCCTTCCTGGCTATCTCTCCTTCTTCCCCCAGATTCCCATTTCTGCACAGCTTTTGGCCCATTCCCACCTTCACCGATACCCCTTGCAAGGAGCACTTTGGAATCCATGGTCTTGGAGGGCAGGAGTGAGGAGGCTGCCCAAAGGGCTGCGGGAACTTTGCTTTTGACAAACAAACGGTGTTGGCTCCATTCTGTTGGACCCGACCCAGAAGACTTGGTCCCGTTCTGGGCCTCAACTTGGAAAGGGATACCCCAAAATGGGAACAAATACAGGAGGGTGTTAGGGATGAGGGTTGGACTGCAGGTCAGTGGGTTTGTTTAGCCTTCGGAAACAAAATTTGAGAGGAGATGCTCCCCCTCCCCTCCGTTCAAATACCTGGAGCGATGTGGCACAGGAGAAAGCCAAGAGCTGCTCTTGTTATTCCAGAATATAAATATCTAAAAGGGTGGATTTTAACTGGAAAGCTTCATTAGTGGAAGATCTGATTCAGAGAGAGTCAGCCTCCCCACAGAGACGCCTCCAAGCAGAGAGGGCAGCAATGGTCTGGGATGCTTTGATCTAGACTCCTGCAGGGGGCTGGACTGGATGGCCTTGCGGGCCCCTTCCCAATTCTATGATGGTCTAAGGGAGCCTCCTGCCAAGGTCTTGCTTCAGAGCCCAGGCCATTATGGCTGCTGATTTATGAGCATCCCGCCTCCTTCCCTTCCTCCTCTTCCACTCTTTCTCCTGCCTTTCAATTCAGTTTGGAAAAATAATTGGGAGCGGACGACCTCCTTGTTTTCTGCAGTCTCAATAATGAAGGGCAAGAATAGATAATGATCCTTGCGTCTCACGTGCCGCTGAACGGAGGGAGCAAGCAGGGCGTTCTTTGTCTTTCAAAAGGGGTTAAATTCCTGGGGATGGGCTGGATGGCTGTGTATTATTTCTGTGGGTGATAAAATGTGGAAATTTATTCCAATTTTTTTGTAATAAATATTATGTGGCTATATTCATAGTTGCTGAGTGCGAGCATGGGATTTACTAAGGGAGTAAATTATGATGCATTACAAGGTTGTTTTTCCACCTAGAGTTGCAAATGAGATTCTCCCCAGTGCTAGCAGATGAGACAGCTCCGTCTCCGCTGCAGTCGGGCCACTGTCCCTCCTGGAAATGGTCTGTCTGGCTCTTGTCTGGAAAATAATGGCCAGGAGACCTTTTCTGTATAATGAACTCATTTTGGGTACAGCTGAATTGCGCGCCCAGTTCATCCCTTTTCTTATTATTTAGAAATGGAGTTGCAATTCTGTAGAGACTGTACCGTAGTCTGCTGAAGGGTAAAACACGACTTGCTAAAGATTGATGTAAGGCACCCACCCAGCACATTCAGATAACAGAATGTTTAAACATCAAGAGAGACTCCCTTAAGAAGCTTGTTGTGTGCAAGAGAAAGAAACCACACAACCAAGTTAAAGTTCTTTTGGCCAACCCAAAAGTGCTTTTTGAAAAGGCAGCTGGACTTTGTTTATCTTTGAAGACATTCTTCAAGAACTGAAGAAGCTTTTTGGATGAGAAGTGAAACGTCTTCAAGGAAAAACAAAGAAAGTTTTTTGGGAAAACTTTCCCAAAAGTTTTTTGGGACAACCATGACTGGATGAACTGAGAATCTCCATAGACATTTCTCATGGCCAAAAGATCCAGAGTGGGATCCAGTGGAAAAAGTCTGAGTAGGTTCTCCATATCTTTTAAGCACAATGAGATTTCCAGTTCCTGAAGTGCATACTGTCAGTGTATAAGAGTTCATGAATTGGAATAGACATGGCAACAAGTCAGCCAGTGGGGACTGTTTGGTGACTCAGACAGTTTGGAGCCTGGGCGTGGCTTATCTTATCTGGTCTGTATATAGTTTGTCCTTGAATTATTGCTTCTGTGTTTATATAAATTCTTGTGCTTCTGGATTCTGTGATTTCTGGTTCTGGCTTCTGCTGCATGGGTATTGTATACATGCATCATGATTTATATTACTGTATATAAAGAAGTTTCTTTTATACATGAATCCTGCTGAATTATTTACTTGTGTGCTGGTTGGATTGCTGCAAACTCTAACACTTACATATTTCAGTGTTAACGTCAGCATCTTTACTTGGGCATCACAAGTCATTAGATGCAGAAAACACACCAATATATTTGTTATTACAAACTTGAACTTTATTAGTTTCCAATCATTGTTTCTTGTCCTGCCCTCTGGTGCTTTGGAGAATAATTTGACCCCTTGTTCTTTGTGACAGCCCCTCAAATACTGGAATTCTGCTATCATATCGCCCCAATTCTTCTTTTCTTTAGACTGGCCAGATCCAAATCCTACAGCCATTCTTCATATGTTTTAGTCTCCAGGCCTTTGATCATCTTAGTTGCTCTTCTCTGCACTTTTTCCAAAGTCTCAACATCTTTTTTGTAGTATGGTGACCAAAATTGGTTGCAGTATTCCAGGTGTGGTCTTACTAGGGTTTTATATGTCACGTGATCTTGATTCTACACCCAGGATTGTATTAGCTTTTTTGGCTGCTGCTGCACAATGCTGGCTCATATTCAAGTGATCGTCCAGGACTCTGAGGTGCCTCTCACAGTTGCTGTTTTTGAGCCAGCTTGCCTTCGGAAGTTGTGGGAGCTTCATCACTGGAAGCTTTCAAGAAGAGACTGGACTGCTATCTGTCAGAAATGGTGTAGGGTCTCCTGCTTGGGTGGGGGGCTGGACTAGATGACCTACAAGGTCCCTTCCAACTCTGTTAATCTAATCTAATCTAATCTAATCTAATCTAATCTAATCTAATCTAATCTGTATGAAAGGCTGAGTATCATTTTGATTGCCTTGTATGCAGAGATTTTGTTGGTGATCGGGAGTCAAAAAAAGGTAAGATGGCAGCTGCCACTCAACGATCAGTCCAGCCCCGCATTTCTAAACATAAATTTAACCAAAGGCTGCACTGAAATAAAGAATAAAATACAAAAAAGAAAACTAAAGAATAAAACATCATAAAATAAAGGGAAAAGTGCTTTTGGCAATACATTCCCCTCTTCCTTTCCATTTCCCCCAACTGCTAACCACTTCTTAAATATTTATGTTTTTCGTTTAACATTGGAGATTGTTGCTTTTATCTGCTTAAATCATTTCATCTCTTATTTTAAGTGGTCTTTTTAAAATTTACTCTTTAGAAACAGTACAGGCAGTCCTTGACTTACAAGTTTATTTAGTGACCATTCAAAGTTACAATGGCAATGAAAAAAATGACTTACCGCCATTTTGCAGTTATCACTTTTGTAGCATCCCCAGGATCATGTGATCAAACTTCAGACCTTTGGCACACTAGTTCATATTTATGACCTGTGTGGCTTAGTGGGTGTGGCTTGGTGGGTGTGGCTTGGTGGGCGTGGCAGGCGAAGGATACTGTAAAATCTCCATTCCCACCCCACTCCAGGGGAAGGTTACTGCAAAATCTCCATTTCCTCCCAATCAACTGGGAATTGTGAGGCAGAGAATAGTTGGGAGCGGGGCCAGTCACAATTTTTACTACCGGTTCTCCAGAACTGGTCAGAACCTGCTGGAACCCACCTCTGTCCCAAGGTGATGTGATTATCTTTTGCGACCTTCTTGACAAGCAAGGTCCATGGGGAAGCCAGATACACTTAACAACCTGTTACTAATATATCAACTGCAGTGATTCACTTAACAACTGTGGCAAGAAAGGTCGTAAAATGGGGCAAAACTCACTTAACAAGTGAGTCTTGCTTAACAACTCTATTGGACTCTATTGTGGCCAAATTTTTCAATCTCTTTTATTAATTTTGGGGTTGTTTCTAATGGGTTTTCTACAAAAAAAACAAGGTCGTCTGCAAATGCTTGGACCTTGTAATCCTCTCTCTTGATCTTTAGTCCTTGAATTTCTTTATTTGCTCTAATTCTGATTAATAAATTTTCCAATGTTAAAATAAATAGTAAAGGGGAAAGTGGACATCCCTGCCTTACTCCCTTATTTATTCCAAAAAATTTTGTTGGGTCACCATTCACCAAGACACATGCTTTCTGATTCTGATATATCGATGTTATCATTTTAGTGAATCTTTCTCCAAAATTCATACTTTTGATTTGTTGCTTCATAAATTGCCAGTTGACTTGGTCAAACGCTTTTTGTGCATCCAGAAAGATCAGTGCTACCTGTCTCTCTGGATGCACCTCATAATATTCTAAAACATCCAATGCTATTCTTAAATTGTTTTTTATCTGCCTTGTAGGCAGAAAACCATTTTGGTCCTGGTGTATTTTATTTTGTAATATTATTTTCATCCTATTGGCAATTATACTCATGAAAACTTTATAATCGGTATTCAACAAAGAAATCGGCCTATAATTTTTTATTAGTGTGGTATCTGTCCCCTCTTTAGGTATTAAGGTAGCAGGTTTAAAAATTAATAAAGAAAAGACAAAAATGATAACAAAAAACATGATAACAAAACAGGTAGAGAAATTAGTAAAAGAATCCGGTCTGCAGACAGTTAAAAAAGTTAAATACCTAGGGATAAATTTGACGGCCAAAACGACAACAATAAAAGAAGACAATTATGATACTCTAGTCCAGAAAATAAAGGAAGATGTAGAAAAATGGGGGAAACTAAAATTGTCTTTACTGGGGAAAATAGCTGCAATAAAATCAAACATACTGCCAAGACTCCTTTATTTATTCCAAACAATTCCAATAAAATTAGATAAGAAATTCTTTGATAATTTGGATAAAATAACTAAAAAATTCGTGTGGGGAGGGAAGAAATCAAGAATAAAATTGAATATACTACAAGATGATAAAAGTAGAGGTGGATTTGGACTCCCGGCATGGGATAAATATTACAAGGCCGCCAGTTTATTATGGATTAAAGATTGGATAACCTTAGATAATCAAAGATTGCTAAATTTAGAAGGGCATGATTTAATGAAGGGATGGCACGCCTTTATATGGAGTTCAGGAAATAAAATATATAAACATTTTAATAACCATACAATTAGGAGATCTTTAATTAACACATGGCTACAAATTAAACAAAAACACTACATGAAAATTCCCGGCTGGCTATCGACTATAGAAGCAATAACTCACCCCAACATATTATCAAAACAAAAGATTCTAAGATACAGAGAAATAGTAGATGTTCAGGGGAAATTGAAAACTAGGGAAGAGCTCAAAGAACAAGGAATAGGAATAGACTGGTGGCCCTACTCGCAAATAAAAGTAAGATACAGAAAAGATCAAGAGGAAGAAGGAATAGATTTAAAACAAAATCGATTAGACAAACTATTAGAATCAAAAGAAGGGAAATTAATTTCAAAAATCTACAAATATTTACTCGAATTCGATTTGGCAGAAGAGTTGGTCAAAGGGCAGATGATAGCCTGGGCGAGGAACATAGGGCATAATATACAATTAGAAGATTGGGAAAGAGCATGGGAAGATAACTATAGAATGACAAAATCGGTATCATACAAAGAAAATCATTATAAAATGTGGTACCGATGGTATCTGCCACCCGCAAGGTTAGCAAAAATGTATCCAAATGTGAACCCGGCTTGCTGGAAATGTAAAAAAGCGCAGGGAACTTTTTACCATGCTTGGTGGCTTTGCCCAAAAATCAAAAAATATTGGAACAAAATAAAAACATGGATATTAGAGATAACAAATCACGAAATTGAATTAACACCTGAAGTCTTTTTACTCGGCATGATCAATAAGAATATTAGGAAGGACATAAAATACCTAATACTCCACATTATAACAGCGGCAAGATTAGCGTTGGCACAACTTTGGAAAATAGACCGTTTGCCAACTGATCAGGAAGTAATACAGAAAATCTACGTATGCGCAGAGATGGATAAATTAACCCTAAAATTACAGGATAAGGAAGATTCAAAATACTTTAAAATATGGAATAGCTGGTATCAGTGGATAAGTCAGAGAGGGGGAATGCTTAGAGATGAAAGTTAGGAGAAATTAATGCAAATAAACAACTGCACTGTCAGAGAGATATAGAAGGAAATAAGTCACTGTGTGTATATATATATATATGTATATATAACATTAGAAAGTAGTTGATAGATGAAGTTGAGTACTATATATGTATAGTATATGTACTTGTAATTTGTGTGTTTGATTAAGAAAAACTTGTTCAGTTTTTCTTATAATTGTTTTAAATGTCCTTTTTTTTTAAATACGAATAAAGTTTGTTTAAAAAAAAAAAAAAAGGACTCTATTGTGGCCATAAGTCAAGAACTGTCAGTTATGTCATTACTAGATAGTCTCTAATTTTGATCTTGTATCATCAGCAAAGTTTCATTTTCCAATGTTACATAAAATATGTTTTGCTACTATGACCATATCTCTTGTCAATTGGAGGGCATATTGCCCTTCTCAGCCCAAGGGGGAACTTTTTCCCTCCCATCCATGCCCAATATATTTATAGTTATTGATAACAGTGACACGTTTCAGTTGGGGCATATAATTCCGGTGTACAGATTTATACACTCACTTCTTCAAACCGTATTGATCTCCGTAACCACATCTTGACTAACTCGTAATGTTAAACCCAATAATAGAAGGAATTGACCCCTCACCCAATTTACAGGCCTGACACAATGAGGCTGACAGTCAATCCTTTAAAAAGCATTTCTTCTGGAGTGAAGAAAAATGAAGGAAAAACTTTGGTTGAATTAGTCCGGGGATCAGCAACCTGCGGCTCTGGAGCCATATGCGGCTCTTTAGGCCCTCTGCTGTGGCTCCCTGTCGGGTGATCCCACCACTGGCTAGTCCCACCCCTCGCCCTCCCCTCCCAGTCACACCTCACCTGAGGGAGGGAGGGAGGGAGGGGAGAGAGAGATGTCAAAAGGGTTTTGTGGTTCCCAGTGTTTTTTAACAACTGGTTTTCTACCCTAATGACCAGCTGGGTAGGCGTGGCTAGGGGGGTGTCATGTGACTGGTGGAAGTGAGTGACAACGAGTTGGCCCCGCCCACCCAGGTTTTGTGGCTCCCGGTGTTTTCTTTTCTGTGGGAAACAGGTCCAAATGGCTCTTTGAGTGCTTAATGTTACAGACCCCTGAATTATTCTCATTCCTTAGCATGGCTGTCTAAGGAATTCTGGGAGTTGAAGTCCACAAGTCTTAAAGTTGCCAAGTTTGGAGGCCCCCTGATTTAGGGCATAAGAAAGATATTTAAAGAATAAGCTCCTTAAGCATTAATTTGTTAATATAGAGTCCTCCGACTTTCTATCCCAGAGAGAGGAATTACTATTTGAATAGAATCTACCTCCGTGATGAGCTTTGTTTATTTTAAAAAATCTTCTGCAGGCTTACAATGATCCTATATGCATTTCAGAATCATTAAAGTTTGGAGAGCAGATAAGACCAATAAATCCCAAACCTGACAATATTAGTTGGAATTCTAGACTCTGCTAATGCATCAAAATCACCCTGTGAATTCAAGCAGGAGTTTTAATTGAATCTACTGCCAGTTCAGTTTTAGGCAAACCAAATTCCTCTTGCAATAACTCAAGTGGATTAAAAACTTGTTGGCAATAAGTACGTACTAATCTATCCTATTTGCCTATACAGTAAATGTAGGAGGGGAAAAAAATCACCGGCAATTATCCATCTGTGATTGTTCCAAAGTATAAGATTGCCACGCGAATAAAGATTCAAATTATGCTTCTACCCAACATTTTCCAAATGTGCCTTTGGTCTTGAATTGTCCAGAAGCGTATGATGGGGGGAAATGTACAAGAATTAACTAACAAACTGAACAAAATAAAATTCAGCTGTTGCTCAAAAGGAAGCCGGTATTTGCCATCATCTTCAAGGGGCCACATCAGTGGTGGGTTCCGCCCGGTTCCACCGAGCCGGTAGCGGTGATGATATGACATCACCGAAACGGTTCTCGCCCCCCTGCCCCCCACCCCCTCACCCCCACATTATTCTTACCTTTTATTTAGCCCCACCCCCAATCTATTGCTGCCTCCTGAGTCCCAGCTGACGGCTAGAGGGAAAAAAACTGTTTAAACTCTTGCCACGGGGCTTCAAAGGGCCGCCCTACAGCTGATCAGTGTTAAAAGAAAACAAATGAGTAGACCGGTGCCTGCAAAAATACATGAGTAGATCAGTGCCTGCAAAAAATAAATGGGTAGATCGGTACAGCTCTGCAAGCAGTTAAAAGCCTGGTAGACCAGGACCTCTGCTAAATCCTAAATAATTGTCACATGACCATCAAGCCACGCCGACAAAATAAGCCATGCCCACAGAACTGGTAGTAAAAAAATTTAGAACCCACCCCTGGGCCACATGATAATTTTCCAATTGTGACTATAAAGATTTTACAGCAGGGGTGGACTGCTGGGGGTTCATAGGGGTTCGGGAGGATCTCTAGCTAAGATTCTGTGCAGTTCAGAGAACCCCCAAATCCTACTCTTGGCCCACCCCACCCTGCCCCTCCCAGGAGTCCCCATGCAGTCCGTTTTGGATGCAGGTAAGTGTGGGGCGTGTGCAGAGTCTTGGGGAGGATGAAAAATGGGCCTACCGGAAGTTCAGGAAGGCCGGAAACAGGTGGCCTCCAGAGGGCCTCCAGAGCCTGGGGAAGCTGTTTTTGCCCTCCCAGAGACTTGAAAAAAGCCTCCGGGGCCTGGGGAGGGCAAAAATGACCCTCCACCATGGTGCAGGAGGACGACTAGGCCAGGGGTCAGCAACTTGCAGCTCTGGAGCCGCATGTGGCTCTTTCACCCCTGTGCTGCGGCTCCCTGTCACTCAAAATATGTTGAGTGAGCACATTGTAAGCCGCCCTGAGTCTTCGGAGAAGGGCGGCATATAAATCAAATTTTTTTTAAAAAAAATATGTGTCACAATTGCCAATGTGCGACACCTGCGTCACTTGCCTGTGACGCCGGCAAGTGATTTATTGAGCTTTTCAACCCCCGGTAGGCCAACCATGGATAAATCCAAGAAAAGAAAAGTTTCGGAAGAAAACAGAACGTTTAATTCAACTACATAGGCTAGTTTTGTGGCCGCTCAAGAGATAGTCAGGCACGGGAAGGGTTTTGTGGCTCCCGGTGTTTTCTTTTCTGTGGGAAACGGGTCCACATGGCTCTTTGAATGTTTAAGGTTGCAGACCTCTGGACTAGGCCATGCCCACTATGGCCACGCCCACCCAGCAACCTGGCAGAGAACCCCTTGCTAAAATGTTTGAAGCCCACCCCTGTTTTACACTGTATCCATCAGTGCACTCATGATGTTACCTAACAAGTGTCATGAAATGCCTGCAAGCAAACAAGCCCAGAGAGCACCAAGGACTCCACAGTGTATTCTCTCTTCTTTGTTTTGACTTACCTTTTCTTTTGTTATGTAATTTTTAATTTTCTCTTATATTGTGTATGTTGTTTTGGGAGAATACTAAGGGGGTTTAGTGCCATCCTAAATAAAATTAAATAAAATGCTCTTCTACCTGTTGACCATTTGCACAGAATAAATGAAACAGTTTAGCTTTTACAGTGGACAATGCTGGGGAATCAGGCATTGGGCAAGGTAGATCAAAAACATCAAGACTGATTTTGATGTCCATGCAAAAGTGGCAGGGGTGTCTGACCTCATGCTCACTCTGCAGACATCCCTGATGGCCACTGAATTTCCTTCTTCCTTGTCTTACCACCTCAGTGTTCTTGCCCTCCCATTTCTCTATACCAGGGTCTCCAAACCTGGCAACTTTAAGACTTGTGGAGGCATGGGTGGTGGAGGAAATCTGGGAGTTGAAGTCCACCAGTCTTAAAGTTGCCATGTTTGCAGGCCCTTGCTCTATACTGTCACACCTGGACTACAAGCTGGGTCATGTCCAGCCTCTGCTCTGCAGTCCCTGGCATAGGGCAAGCCAGGGTTCTCTTGGTTGTGGTGGTGGTGGGAGTCGTCTCTTTGCAGGTGATGGGGAAAGACTTGTCAGTTGGGAGCCTTCCCAGGAAGAAGCTTTTGGAAGAAATATCCATCTGGTTCACTTCCAATCTGGGAGAAAGGCACTGGAGACAAAATGGAGGTTGGAGGCTGACTGGAAAGAGGGTTTAATGATGAACAGAACCACCAAGCATGTGTGATTCTGGGTAGCTGACCCCATGGAGTTGAGAGTGAGGGGTTTTTATACCTTCTCTTGGGCTTTGAACTTGAGCTTCCTGTTCCTGTGCAAGAACATGTATTCTATTGGCTGTTGTCAGACTCCCATGGGGCCATGTAGGGGTCATGTTTGTCTGAGCTAAGTTTGGTTGAAGTTTGGAGGGTGATGCAATGTCTTTAGGACATTGTGCAAAGTAGTGAGCTCTGCTGCTAGATGGTAGTAGGTTAATCCTATTATGTCATGGGTCATGACATAATAGGGTCATGTCTTAATCCCATCATCCTGGACCTGTTTGTTAGATAAGATGGCCCAGTTTTTCTTAAGGGGCACAAATTATCTGCTGGGGGCAGGGAGCTGTGGCTCTGAGTTTCTGTCTCCCTTAAGATTTTTTTATTTCTCTTTTAGGGGAAATATTTTATCCTGTCTTTTTAAATATTTCATAAAACATTTCATTCTTCTAGGAGGGGGGGTGGCTTCCCACAAAGCCATGTGCTGTGCACTGTTCTCAGATCACGGTGTGGCCTCCATGTAACGCTCTCTACATGGGGCTCCCCTTGAGGAGCACTCGGAGGCTCCAACTGGCGCAGAGTGCGGCCGCGCGGGTGGTGATGGGAGCGACGTGGCGCTCCCATGTAACGCCTCTCCTGCGCGAGCTGCACTGGCTCCCGGTGGTCTTCCGAGTGCGCTTCAAGGTTTTGGTCATCACCTTTAGAGCGCTCCATGGCTCAGGACCTGGTTATCTACGGGACCGCCTGCTACCACCAATAGCCTCCCACCGACCAGTACGCTCCCATAGAGAGGGGCTCCTCCGGGTGCCGTCGGCCAAACAATGTCGACTGGCGGCCCCCAGGGGGAGAGCCTTCTCTGTGGGGGCACCTACTATCTGGAACGAGCTCCCCCCCGAGATACGGAGGATTCCGGATCTGCGTACCTTCCGTCGCACGCTGAAGACGTTCCTATTCCAGCAAGCCGGCCTGACCTAAACTTCTCCTCTTTTAAATGGGAATTTTAAATTTGGTTTTAAATTATTGGGGTTTTAAATATGGTTCAGCCAAATTTATCTAACTTGTTTTATTTCTATTTTAAATTTTGTATTGATATGTTTTATTTCATGGCTGTTCACCGCCCTGAGTCCTTCGGGAGTAGGGCGGTATACAAATCTAATAAACTAAACTAAACTAAACTAAACATGTGGTCGGTCTCTATGCAGACTTTATAAATAATGCCGTATCAGACAACTGGACCGAAAATCCTCATCGGTGATGCCAGCAGCTCCCTTAATTGGATGCTATTTTAATAATACATAGTTAATGTCTGCCAATGGGAGCTGTTCTGTTTCTCTGCTGTTTCTTTACCCTTTTTAAACAGTCTTTATATAAAACGGAATCTTGTGACATCTTAGAAACTCAGCTAATGATGCCAAGTACATCTATTACCACCTACTTGTTATTTGTGAGACAACTGTTGTACTGACCCTTTCGACTTCTTCCTCCCCTAAAAATACCTTGGTTTGTTTTCTACAATGTCTTTACTATTTTAAAACCAACTTTCAGATCCCCCGTTTCTACTTACATGGGTAGTATTGACTTACCATGGTTCATTTAGTGACCGTTACAAAATGAAAAAAGTGACTTATGGCCGTTTTTCAGGGGTGGGTTCTACTTGCTTTTACTACCGGTTTGCAACGGGGCCGTGCATGCACGCTTGCTTTGCTTGTGCACGTGCGTGCTCTTCTGCGCATGCGCAGAAGCATCCTGATGTCGGGGTTGGTGGGTGGAGCCTCCCACTGGTTTTTCTACCAGTTCTATAGAACCGGTCTGAACCGGGGACAACCCATCACTACCGTTTTTCACACTTGCAACCATTGTAGCATCCCCATGGACAAGTGATCGAAATTTGGACATCTGGCAACTGTCTCGTATTTGTGACGGTTGCAATGTCCCGGGGTCATGGGATCCCTTTTTTGCGACCTTCTGACAAGCAAAGTCAATGGAGAAGCCAGATTCACTTAACAACCATGTTACCAACTTAACAACTGCAGGGATTCACTTAAGAACTGTGGCAAGGGTTGTAAAATGGAGCAAACTCACTTAACAACTGTCATGCTTAGCAATAGAAATTTTGCGTTCCACTGTGGTGATAAGTCCAGGATTTACCTGTACCTGGAATTTAGAAAGGCCCAGATATCATCAGCTTCCATTTGTAATCGTTGCATAATTTAACATCATCCTTGTTTTCTGTTTCCTTCCTTGATGCTCCATTGAAATGGAATATATCGGCAGTGCTAAGTCCAGCTTGAAGCACCGAAGAAAAATGATAATGACTAGAGTCAAAAGTCATCTAATCGCCTTTCATGGCTACAGGGGTCCCTCCTGAATATTCCTCGGGGAGGTTTGCAAAACATTTACTGAACCCTTTGCCCTCCCCATGCATTTCCTTTTCCTCCCATATCTGGTCCATACCATGGAAACTACCGTAGCTGCAAACGGAATGGGACAACTTGTTGTGGCCAACTCACCGCAGGAGAACTTGCTGCGGAACAATTCAACAAATAAAAAAGTTAATTTTGACTGAACCATGTCCAATAAACTATATATATAAAAGCTTTGCTGGCTGGGGAATTCTGGGAGTTGAAGTCCTCCAGGCTTAAACTTGCCAAGATTGGAGACCCTTGCTCTAAACTTTTATGGGGATGATTGCAC
Source organism: Pantherophis guttatus (assembly GCF_059756535.1). NCBI lineage: Eukaryota > Metazoa > Chordata > Lepidosauria > Squamata > Colubridae > Pantherophis > Pantherophis guttatus. The sequence continues at coordinate 3,063,202 of NC_142076.1, forward strand.
GGGACAAATGGGTTTTAGTTTGAGAAGATGGCAGGGAAGCTGAACCATGGTTAATAGTGTATTAGCACGTCTATGCAATCAGCATTCTTTCATATCTGCTTGTATGTCTCAGTCAGAGAAATCAGGAAGATTTGCTGATATGTATGGAGGTGGATGCCCGAACAATACCGGTGAATATAGGCAGGCTTGCTGGGGAGAGAGTTAAGAACTAATCCATTGTTGCTGATTAGTTTTCAGCCTGCCATAACGCCTCGCCATGTGGATGCATGATAAATTTGATGCTCTTGCCCAATTGAATTGCTGTTAAAAGATCCTTTGAGGTCAAGGAACCAGGTCTGAATGGGGGACATGAATTTGGACTGACAGTTGCTCTTGACCTCAGATGAAGAACTGCCCGCCTGGTCCTTGCAGGCACAGGGGCTGTTTTGTGGTGACTTCCAAAGCTGAGAGGTGAAGGAGGAACAGGATCTTGGGAAAAGCACCCTAGGAAGAAGAGTCTCTTCTAGGAACAGTTATTGCTAAATCCTGTGCTTGGAACCTGTTGTGGAAGAGCTCATTTGCTGCAAGTCTTTGCTGGTCCTCAGATCCTGGATCTTCTTGAAGATCTCTGCCTTTAGCCTGGAGTTTGTACAGCCTTTGAGTTCCCTGTTTATGCTGTTGAAGGTTTACAATAGTCGGTTTATTGGTACTTTCTTTGCTTTGTGTTATTTTCCTATCCCAACCTCATTGCATCCCTGTAGGATTTAATATGGCTATTTCTCTTCAAGTGGGGTGGCTCAGCAGTTAAGACGTTGGGCTTGTTGGCTGGAAAGCTGCCCACCCAGGTTCGAGACCCGAGCGCCATGCAGCGGGATGAGTTCCCATCCTCAGCCCAGCTCTTGTCAACCTAACAGTTCGAAAGCACGCAAATGCGAGAGATAAATAGATACCATTTGGGTGGGAAGGTAACAGCATTCTGTGACATCACACTGGCTGCAGAAATATCTTTGGACAGTGCTGGCTCAATGGCCTTCAAAAGGAGATGAACATCTATAGTTGGCAATAAGTAGCAGAGTTAAAATCCTCAGGGACTCCTTTAACTTTTCAAATAGGGGTGGCGTGGAGAATTTTAACTCCCGTTGGTGTGATAGTCCTAGAAGATAATGATGGGGGTGATGATGGTAATTGCTTATCTCTGCTTTAAATCCTTTTTGTTAATTCTGGTCTGAAGAACTTTGATGATTTATGTTCCTAGTGGATCTCTGAGCTATCTTTGATCCTCCTGCTTGCTTGCTCTCTTACACCAAGATTAAAACCTTGGTAAACCAACTTTCAATTGGGAATAAATTTGGTTTCACTCTCAAAGCGCCGTGTGCTAGACAGAAATGGGGCAGTTATTCCATCTTCTTTTGTCTTTCTAACAAAAACATCCTCCTGTACGGCTGATTTTGTGACTTATGAGTGGCAGTGGGGTTCACCAGCGTAAGATGTATATGGGTCTCAAAACGTACCTTTGCGGTTGGAGCCAGGTAATTGCTACCAGTTAATTAGGCACTGACTTCAGTTTTCCTCACTTTAGAATGAATTCATCGTTTTTTTTCCTCAAGGTACTGCAATATTTCTCTGCATTGCCATTCATTAAGTTTCCAAATAAACAGAGGCAGAGCAAATGTTGAAGGCAGAACTGATCCTAAAACCTGGAGGCTGAATTCCCAGTTGCAGCTTGGCAGGTGCGTGCTTGGAACCAGGGGTTAGAATTTCAGATGGCAAATAGATTTTATAGCGAGGCTTTGATTTAATGGACTTTACTAGAATGGATTTTTGGAGGCAGTGGGGGAAATTCCATCGCATTTATGTCATTGTTGTTATCTGCATCATGAAGGATTGTGCGAAAGATGGAAATTAACACAACACTCTAAACTCACATTAAATCATATTATCACATAATGTAATACATAAACCCAGGCTATAGAATCTGGCAAGCTAGAGTTTCTCACTTACGCTTTAGTCAGGGTAAACACCTCAGGATTTCCCTGAAGTATGGTCATCTCACATTTTTTTAAAAAATGTTTTGAAAACTTTCAATTTGTTATAATCTGTACATGTTGTAAATTTAGCAGCTTAATGAAGGAACATTTCATTTGCTCTTCCAAAATAAAAATGAATGTTCAATATGTTTTTGTATGTTTTGCTAAAATGAATGTGTGTAGTGTCATAATACACTAATATACATAATGCATAATATACATAATACAGGATCTGGGTTTGGCTAGTCTAGAGCAGGGGTCTGCAACCTTAAATACTCAAAGAGCCATTTGGACCCATTACCCACAAAAAAGAAAACACCAGGAGCCACAAAACCCTTCCCGTGCCTGACTATTTCTTGAGCCGCCACAAAACTAGCATATGTAGTTGAATTAAATGCTCTGTTTTCTTCTGAAACTTTTCTTTTCTTGGATTTATCCTTGGCCTACTGGAGGTGGAAAAGCTCAATAAATTGCGTGCCGGCGGGTGTCACACATTGGCAGTTGTGACACATACTTTAAGTGACAGGGAGCCGCAGTAGAGGGGTGAAAGAGCCACATGCAGCTCCAGAGCCGCAGGTTGCTGACCCCTGGTCTAGAGAAAAGAAGGACTAGGGATGACATGATAGCAATATTCCAGCATTTGAGAGGCTGCCACAAAAGGAAGGAGGTCAACTTATTCTCCAAAGTACCAGAGGGCATAACAAGAAACAATGGTTGGAAACTAATCAAGGAGAGAAGCAACCTGGAACTAAGGAGAAACTTCCTAACAGTGAGGACAATTAACCAGTGGAACAGCTTGCCACCAGAAATTGTGGGTGCTCCATCACTGGAGGTTTTTAAGAAGAGACTGGACAGCCACTTGTCTGAAATGGTCTAGGTTCTACTGCTTGAGCAGGGGGCTGTACTAGAAGACCTCCAAGTTCCCTTCCAAGCTCTATTCTGATTGATTTGTCCACAACAGTTTCCAGCAAAAGTCCCAGACACAACAGATCATCTATGTTCTATGGTGGAGAGATCCCTTTTTGTAAACTCTGTGGTCTTGAGGACTCCTGACATCACTCATCTTGCTTCTGGTCCTTCATTGTTTCTCTCAACCAGGTTGAAAGAAACTTTCTGTATCTTTTCTCCTGCAGAGGAACTATGACGTCCTCAGGTCCAGTGTAGTGCCACCTTCCGTGAATTCTTCCCATTCAATCCTAGGCTGCTTAATATAGAATTAAGATCTCGTGAAGTATTAGTACCACTTTATAAAGTTTTAGTAAGTCCGCACCTACAATACTGCATCCAGTTTTGGTCACCACAATATAAAAAAAGATGTTGAGACTCTGGAAAGAGTGCAGAGAAGAGCAACAAAGATGATTAGGAGACCAGAGACTAAAACATACAAAGAACAGTTACTGGAATTGGGTATGTCTAGTTAATCAAAGAAGGACTAGGGGTGACATGGTAGCAGTCTTCCAGTATTTGAGGGGCTGCCACAAAGAAGAGGAGAGGGTCAACCTATTCTCCAAAGTACCAGAAGGCAAGACAAGAAAGAGTGGATGGAAACAAATCAAGGAGAGAAGCAACCTAGAACTAAGGAGAAACTTCCTAAAAGTGAGAACAGTTAAACAGTGGAAAGGCTTGCCTTTAGAAGGTGTGGGTGCTCCATCACTAATTATTGAAGGCTTTTAAGAAGAACCTGGACAGCCATTTGTCTGAAATGGCATAGGTTCCCCCGCTCGAATAGGAGGTTGGACTAGATGACCTCCAATGTCCCTTTCAACTCTGTTATTCTATGTGATATTCTATGATTTTAATAATGTGTTTGTTCTAAAGGCAGAAAAGGTTAGTTAGCCTTTGTTGGAATTTGTTGGATTTCTTTGTTGTGTCTTTTCCTCCACAGAGGCAGCCCTTTTGGGTATCTGTCGGAGAGATTGTTCTGTCCATTTTGTTCCCGGATCAAAAAGGTTCGGCATTATAGCATAAATACTATCGAAAGAGAAGCGCTAGACTCCTACCCTGGGGGCCTCTCGCAGAATTATTTGTGGCGATCAAATGAAGGACGTAGAGAGAAAGAGGTGGGTCAACCAGATTATTCAAGGGAGCTTTATGCTTGTTTGCCGTATGCATCAAAGGCCTGGCACTGGTGGCTGCGAACAGCCAAACAGATGTCCAGGCCACCACAGCACTGGTGGATAAACACCCCTCTCTAATATTCCTGGGCTTTACAATGGGTTTTGTGCAGTTGATATGCTAAGTGAAACCCCAGGCGCTGCTCTGAGAAATGTTTAATCCATCACCTGAATGGGGGAAGATGTGAAAATTGCTGCAGTTTAAGAGATTGTGACCAAAAGTCCTTGCCTGCAAAGGTGCCCTTGCAGATGTTGTGAGCCTCAAGATTGCAAAGGCACCAGATGTGCTAGAACAGATGGGCAAGCAAATCCTCCTCCCCACATTCACAGACAGTTGGAGTGCACCTGGGTTTCAACCCACAGGCTCTCATTTCAAATGCGGGATCGGCATGAGGGTTAGTAGCATGACCTGTGCAAAGTCAGATCACCCAGCCCCTCCTTTCCCGCCCGGGGGGGGGGATCTTTGTAAAATTGGGGACTGAGACCTGCCCCTCTTCTTAGCAGCCCTAGAATTAGATACAGCTTAACAGAGTTAGAAGGGACCTTGTAGGTCATCTAGTCCTACCCACCCCCCGCCCAAGTAGGAGTCCCTACACCATTTCTGACAGATGGCAGTCCAGTCTCTTCTTGAAAGCTTCCAGTGATGAAGTTCCCACAATTAATGGACTCCGGGATCTAGAGGGGAGTCCAGGAGGAACTGACTCAGAGGGAAAACAAATTCCGGAGAGATGAATTTAAAAGGATAGGCTAAAAAAAATGACTTGCTAGAAATACCGTATAATTTTAACTTTTAATTTGACTATGGCTGTTCCAATCTAATTTAATATCTCTGGTTATTACAGTCCCTCTATATGCTCAGTCTGTGTGGTTTTACGCACATTGTCTCTTCTGTACACCAAAGCAGCTTCCACATTAGGAGTTTCTATATCAGGAAGCTTCTATATTAGCGGATTCTATATTAGGATCGCAATGGGGTTGTGATTTGCTCAGAGCCTCATGTTGCCTTGTATATTTTTCTACCAAGATTCTTTTTGGATGCTCTTTGTATTTTAAAGAGCTCTATATTTATACAGGTAATGCTCAGCTTGCAACCGTAATTGAGCCTGCCAGTTACGGTCGTAAGTTGTGATGTTCATAAAGTGGGTCATCACGTGACCGACTCAATTTTACAACCCTTTTTGTGGCAGTCATTAAGAGAACCCATTGTTCACTATGGGGCAATTTTGCCGGAAACCAGGAATAAATGATGCTTTGGGACAAAATGTAAATCACGGTCATGGGATGACCATGGGATGGGGTGGGGCTGTCAGATTTCCAAATCTGGGCTGGGGGGATGTTGTAACTTTTTCAGGGGTAACTCTGAACAGTCACTAAGTGTGGGAGAAGAATGGCAGTCCGTAGGGACAGCATTAAAAAAGGGAGCAGCCTAGAATTCCCATATAGCCACAAGTGGACTAAGTCCAGGTCCCTTTTGAACTCTGTTGACTCTTATCTAACTCTAACCAGATGCTGACCATTTGTTGAGCAGACTCCTGTGCATAGGCATAAGCAGCAATAAATCAGTTTAATTGGACCTTGACCTGCGGAGCTAACACTAAGTGAGTTACTAAGTGAGTAAGCAAGTTGTAAATCAAGGACTACCCACTTTTGCCATTAACTGCTCCTGGTAGCTATTGCTCTACAGGGCCTCCCTGATGAAGGGCGGCAGGGGCAGGGTGGGGTCTCTGCTGGTTCCTTTGCAGAGCCTGGGGAATATTAAATATGGGGCTCCTTGGGGCTCCAGACCAAACAACCTCCTTCTCTCTTCTGCCAGAGCAAACAGCCAAAGAGGTAGGCAGCGGATGAGCTGAGCCATGCCATCCTCGGGCTTGGCAGAGTGGAAGATCCACAGAGTCCTTGGGAGAGCAGCTCTCGTAGGCAGAAGGGCTGATGGCAAGCCCTTTGCAGCTCCAGCTCTGGAGAGGGAGAAACTCTCTGTGCAGACCAGGTTTTGATAAACAGAAAACAGATTGGGAGCTGCACTTTATGTCAAGGTTCTGAGTAATACATCCCCTTCAATGAGAACTCAGAGGCAGGCATATTCCTCAAATGACATTTTATTGGGACATATCAAATTGGCACAGACTTGGTGGGAAACCAGCTCTAAGTTGCCGCCCTTTATACACCCAATTAAAAGTAAAACTTTGTCACTCCCCCCCCCGAATCTCTAGTCACATGGTCCAATCAGCATGTAGTCCAGTTGCTAGGTGACCTTTATCTCCACCTTTTGAACACCTGCATGAACGTCCTTGATTCCCAGGGTAAAGAATTTTATTTTGGCTACAACACCCCCAGCTATCTCTAGACTCCCCCTCTCTGGCTCCTTTGCTCCAGGCTGTGTCAGCCCTGAAGCAACACGAAGAGAAACCTCCTTAGAGGAAAGCTACAAAAAGAAAATGGCCACAGTTAGGCCAGCTTCAGGGTTGACACTTTGCCTGTTAGAAAATCCTATTACTTGCAATCTCATTTGGGTCCTTACTGGTCTTTTTCCTTCTTATTATGTATTTATTTACAAACACGTCTCTCCCTCCCACCTCTAGAGACAACATCCCAGTAACAACTCATGAAATCGCCCTCCCTGTTGTACCAGGAATGCAATCCGTCCTAAAATTAAAAACAAGACATGACGAAAAGACCTCTCACCTCCTTCCCCTCATGCATTTCCCAAAAGCAGAATAAAGCAAATAAATATTCTCTAGTGCCGGGGCTGCTGGGCGAGATGTCAGCAGAAGCTTAATAGCAACTTTAGTGGCTGCAGTGAATTGTCAGTTGAAGTTGGAGCTCCCACAGCTTCATCGTTGGGGTTATTTTGTTCACAAATTGTTTGCTGCTTAGAAACCTTTCTCTATTTTGGAAACAAAATCCGCCTGCCACAAAGATATGAACTGTGTGATATATGGAATAGAATAGAATTCTTTATTGGCCAGGTGTGATTGGACACACAAGGAATTTGTCTTTGGTGCTTATGTTCTCAGTGTACATAAAGAAAAAATAATATATATTCGTATAGGCTTTCTCAGTCTTGGCAACTTTAAGATACCTGGATTTCAACACTGTTGTCTGGGAAATTCTGAGAGTTGAAATCCAGGTACCTTAAAATTGCCAAGGTTGGCCTGATTCATATTCTTTTGTGAACTACTTTCTACCTTGTTGGGTGCACAAAGTATTATTTTGAGTTAGGAAAAGCTGCCTGTCTGTCCATCACCTCATGGGGGGGGAGGGGTTGGAGGAAAATTCAGACCATAAGACCCCCTTCCTTCAGGTTTTTTAGAAATCAGAACTGGGAACATCACCACAGGGTTGGGATAGACCACACCCGGAGCGCTGAATCCAGTTTTGGTCACCACGATACAAAAAAGATGTTGAGACTCTAGAAAGAGTGCAGAGAAGAGCAATGAAGATGATTAGGGGACTGGAGGCTAAAACATATGAAGAACAGTTACTGGAATTGGGTATGTCTAGTCAATCAAAGAAGGACTAGGGGAGACATGATAGCAATGTCCCAATATTTGAGGACTGCCACAAAGAAGAGGGGGTCAACCTATTCTCCAAAGCACCTGAAGGCTGGACAAGAAACAATGGATGGAAACAAATCAAGGAGAGAAGCAACCTAGAACTAAGGAGAAACTTCCTAAAAGTGAGAACAATTAACCAGTGGAAAGGCTTGCCTTTAGAAGTTGTGGGTGCTCCATCACTAATCATTGAAGGCTTTTAAGAAGAACCTGGACAGCCATTTGTCTGAACGTTGCAGGAAATGAGTATCTCTAATCTAGGGAAGAGGCGGACTAAGGATTACATGATACAAGTCTAACAGTACTTGAGGGTCTCTCACAGAAAAGAAGGTGGTTGACCTGTTGTCTCAAGCACTTGAAGGCAGGATAAAAAGTAATGGGTGGAAGCTTATCAAAGCGAGATCCAACCTAGAAATAAGGAGAAATTTTCTGTCAGTGAGAACTATCAATCAGTGGAATGGCTTGCTTCCAGAAATTATGGGCTCCACTCTTCTTAAAAACTGGACAATTTGTCCAGAATGGTTAAAAGTTTCCTGCTTGAGCAGGGGGTTGGACTAGAACAGGGGTCTCTCCAACCTTGGCAACTTTAAGCCTGGAGGATGTCAACTCCCAGAATTCCCCAGCCAGCTTTGGACCTCCAAGAAGATCTCCAAGGTCCAAGCAAAGCTGCCTGGGGAATTCTGGGAGTTGACGTCCTCCAGGCTTAAAGTTGCCAAGGTTGGAGACCCCTGGACTAGAAGATCTCCAAGGTCCCTTCCAACCTTATTATTTTAGGTTCTGTGGTTCCAAACAGTTGATTTTGGGTCTCCTGTTGGAAAAGAGAAGAGGCAGCATTACAGCAATCAGGCAAAGAAATTGAAGGAAAAAGATGAGAAGGTGTCATCACACAGATGAGTCCTCAAACTCACATGGGGCTCAACTGATCCAGTGAGCCTTTCAGTCATAGAACTATAGATTTGAAAGGAGCTCTTAAGGCCACTCTTTTATGTATTGAAATCCCAAATAAAGCATCTCAGACAGATGGCCGATTATTCTTTGTTTGAACACATCCAGATCTCTTTTTTCCCCTTGCTTTTAGAGCATGTTCCTATGTTCTTCCTTCTGAGCTAAAAGATTTTTTTAAAAAATGCTTTACTTTTTTTTGAGTGAATCGTTTCAGATTCTTGAAGGGAGTTATTCTTACTGCTCAACCTTTCCAAGATATTTTACTGTCTTTTGATTGGAATGAGTTTTTATTTCCATTTCCCCTATTTCCATTGTCCACCGTTCAGCTAAATGTCTTTGGGACATCTCTGAGCTACTTTCTGGGAAGCCTTCCAAAGCAGGAACCCCCAAAAGGAGACATCATGGTCCATGGGGTGAAGTGAGACTGGTGCTGTATTGTCCTTCCCATGATCTGGAAATCATCTGCCTGTTGATGCGACTTAAAAGGGCTCTGCCTGTTTTGCAGACCCATTCCTTCCTAACCCACCCCCATTTGTAACCAGCGGCTGTTGCAAGACCTTCGCTGGTGCTGCCGCCAGAACCGGTATCCATCATCCTATTTACCAATAAAGGAGAATATTTGTAGCTCAGGGTTGAAAGCTCAGCGGTCTGTGGTGCTCTCTGAGCTTGGTTGTTTTCTTGCAGGTAGTTTTGTTACCCAAACTAGGTAACCTTTTCAGTGCTAATGACAGCACTTGACTAGCACTGATGTTATTACCTAGTTTGGGTAATGAAATGCCTACAAGAAAGCTCAGAGAGCCCCAAGGACTATCCTGTTTCTTTGCATTGGATTTCTGCTCCTTAGGTGCTTAATTCTGCATTTGGCTCTGTTTGTTTAAGTCTTATAATGTAATTCCACCCATTTTATTTTTTATTTGTAGGGAAGTTTTGGCATTTTATGTCTCTCAGTACGCTATCCTGTCTTAATTTTGTGGTTTCCTGATGACCGATGACTCATCTCTTGGCTGATTTTATGCGAGTCACTTTTGTCGCCATAAAAAGTCCAATATTGACATTATTTAAGTTAATGTATTGAATTTAAATTACGGCTGAGGGTGCAGGAGGGGGAATTGAGAATAATGTGGAATTTATCACCCATTCTGAGAAGGAGCAACCATTGCAAAAAAAAAAAAAACCCGCTGCCTTGCATTTGTTGTTAAATTTCCTAAGTGTACTGTGGAAGAGCAGAGGTGTCCTGTTCCCATTTCTGAGTGGCAGCCACTTCCTAGAAATTGGCCTGTAATCAATTAATTAAATAAAACCACAGTTACAGCATGCCTCATTATCAAACCCTTGTAATCATCCCCACCCCCACCCCCACCCCCACCCATCCTGCAGCATTGGATGGCTGACTGTTGCTGGGCGCCTGCTAAATTCATTCTGTTTTCTACAACCCCCCCACCCCCCCACACACTCTCAGCCGTGATCCCATCAAGAAGCCATTTCATGGTTGAGATTTTAATTGCAGTTCCTTTACCACGATCTCAAGGTGATTCTCCCCTTTTGTCTCTTCATCCAAAAGCCTGAAACATTGCTTTTCATTATGATTTAAAAAACAACAGCAACAATATATGGAAGGCGAAGGAGGGAAAGTAAGTGGCTCTTCCACATTTATAAATTAAAAGCACGGACACTGTTTTGTGTCTAGTCTAAGTAAATCCGATGCTGCGGGGACAATTGTGGCTTGGATTTTGTTTTCCTCCTAATGTGAAATTTCTATCTAGATATTCAGGCATCTCTCCTCCTCTTTCTTGAATTTATTTGAATGAAGATTGGGCAACTTGGGAGTTCAGCCCACACTGCTGTGGCCGGTGGCCAAGGACACGGAATCCAAAAGTAGCTGGAGGTGGCCAGACGGCCAGCGTGTAGCCTAGAAGCCATTCTTTGAAGTTCTTGGCTGGCCTTGAGTTTTCTGAAAATAAATCCATTAAGTATTTATCTTCCTGAGAATGCTCAGGAAGATACATCTATCTCAGCATCGACTTCTGTCCTACTATCGCAGCACCATGGAGAGTGTCCTGACATACGGCATTCTTGCATGGTATGGGAGCAGCTCTGTAGCGGACAAAAAAGCTCTACAGAGAATCATTAAAACTGGCCAGAATACCATCGGACTCCAGCTACCAACCCTGGATGACATCTTCAAATCTCGCTGTTTGAGAAAGTTGCATAACATTTTCAGAGACTCTTCCCATCCTGCTTACCATCTTTTTGGACTGTTGCCTTCTGGCAGAAGATACAGAACAATTAAAACTCGGACTGCACGTTTTCTGAATAGTTTTTATCCCAGAGCTATAATTGCATTCAATAATGAACTAAAGGGCCACCATCCGTGAGCTGTTGGACAGCATTACTTGGTCTGTTGTGTGGATGTTTGGGTGGTTTAGGGGTGGAGGATTTGTGGTGGGTGGGGGGGTGTTTGGGGATTTTTATGTGTGTTGGACCTGGTCTTTGGGTGTTAAGTGAATTTTGTTGTATGGGTATACTGTGTATACACGTACAATGACAATAAAGTTATTATTATTATTATTTCAAATTTTAGGAAGAGATAAAGTTAAAAACAGAGAACACAGAGCATATAAGTGGATCTTCTGAGGAATCAAGGCACAATGTGTAGACAATCAGAATTATGTTGCCTGTGATTCTTGCCCTTTGATGACCATTTTACAGGTTTTACAGGTTTCTTTGACAGTTCGGTATATTAAGATCGATATTGAAACATGGACATTAAATTAGCCAGTTGGGCCTGGTGGTTAAGGTACCAGGCTGGAAAGCAGGAGACAGTGAGTTCAAGTCCCATTTTAACCATGAAATGGCTGGGTGACTTTGGACCAGTCACTCACTCTCAGCCCAACCCTCACTCTCAGCCCAATAACTCACAGGATTATTGCTGTGGAGAAATTTCGAATTTAGAAGACCTCATAGCTGCGCAAAGAAGGATAAAGTTATTTCAACGTTGGTAGTCTTCTGGAGCCAATTGGACATACACCGCAGGTCTTGGTGGCAAAGAAAATAAATTATGCAAAACTCAATCGGAGACGGTCACCAGGATCAAAGGTTTATTCTTCCAAGCTTTGAGGCTTGAAGTTCTCTCTTTGCAGAAAATTTGTACTGGGTTGTTCTATGGATTGTATTTATATGTAGGGTGTTGGTGGCCCTTATTAACAATTTTTGTATTTTTTAATATTTTTATTTCTTTTATATTGTCCTGTAAGCCACCTTAAGTCGCTAGGTGTAAGTTTGTTTGTTTGTTTGTTTGTTTCTTTCTTTAAATTTATATACCGCCCTTCTCCCGAAGGACTCAGGGCGGTGTACAGCCAAAGATAAAAACATAAAATACAAAATTTAAAACAATTAAAAAATATATTAAACAAATTTGGCTCATATTAATTAAAAAAACCCTTTTTAAAAAAACGAATTAAAAAACAATTAAAAGAGCTACGCCAGCCCGGCTTGCTGGAATAGAAAAGTTTTGAGGGCACGGCGGAAGGTTTGTAAATCTGGGATCCTTCGTATCTCCGGGGGCAGCTCGTTCCAAAGGGCAGGTGCCCCCACAGAGAAGGCTCTCCCCCTGGGGGCCGCCAGTCGACACTGTTTGACTGACGGCACCCTGAGGAGCCCCTCAGTGGGCAGCAATATAAATTTTCTAAATAAATAAAATCTTACAGCTGCACACAGCCAAGAACCCATATAGATACAATCTGTAGAACAACCCAGTGCAAATATTCTGGAAAGAGAGAAGTTTCCTGAGGATGGGCTCCAGTATGAGCCCCAAAGCTTGGAAGAATAAACTTTTGATCCCAGTGACAGATGCAAATTGGCTTGATTTCTGGAATTAAAAATAGCAGAATTCAGATTGCATTCGATGTGTGTCTGTTTTCTGGAGTCAGTTTTGCGCATGAGGAACGTTTAACGTGCATGGTTGAGGATTGATTTTGGAGGCCAACTCAGCTTGAGACTTGCCTGCTTTGCTGGCTCCCTGCAAGGAAGCTGACCTGAGTCCTGCAGAACAAATGGATTCTGCAAATATTAGCCCCGAGACACCAAAATCTCTTCTCGTCACGGGTCCTGGTTCCTTGTCGTGCTTTGAGATCCTAATTAGCTTTAAGTATTCACTTGTATGGATTTATCAGATTTTTTTGTGTACAGAATGTAAAGCAGGAGTAATTAGGACAAAATCCCACAGCTGCCAGTTCGACTTGCACTCGTGGGCACAATGCTAATAAGCGATTCCACCTCCCAGAGCAGCCATCTCCTCTTTTAGAAGTGACTAAAAAGCCTTTAATCCCATTTGGATACTGCTGAGACAAGGCAGGGTCACAATGCTTCACTGCTTTGTTGTAATCTCTTGTGCTCTGGGAAGAAACTGGGGTAACACTGGAGGGTGAACTTCCTAGCATTTATCTTTTAATTGAGTGAGTCTTTGAAGTATTTTTATAGAGCTTTTGCACCATGCTAAAGATGCTTATCTTCCCCCAGAGAAGAAATCTTATGCTAAAAGTGGGTCTTATTCCATTTCTGTGTTTATTTGACCTTTTTGTCTGCAAACCACTTGGGGCCCTTGTTGGAGGGACTCTGTTATGGTCCCCTTGTCCTGCCCTTTTCTAAGGAGCTCCAGCTGTGATAGGAAGAACTTTTGATCTGTTCCTCACAAGAATTTTACGAGGTAGATGGACCAAGGGGTTGTGCGTTATCCTTGGCTACTGATTGAGCACTGGGAAACCTAAACCCAGATTCCTTTGTGGCTTCTGCAGTTGTCCAGTTGCAATTGCCCTCAAATCAGGGGTGAAATATTCCCAGTTTGGACTGGATCGGGCGATCTGGTAGCGATTGTGGCAGGTGGTTCGGAGAACCTGTAGCGATGGTGGTGCGAGGCTCCGCCCACCCACCCGGATGTCGTTACTTCCTGTTTTTAAAAGGTTAAAAAAAGGCTCTGACTATCGCGCGTCACAGCTGTGATTATCAGAGCCTTTTTTTAACCTTTTAAAAGCATTTTTTTACAACCTATTCGCCCGAATAGGTTGTAAAAAAATGCTTTAAAAAAGTTTAAAAAAACCCAAAAAGTTGGCCACACCCACCGTTACATTATCCCCCCACTAAGCCAAGCCCACAGAACCAGTAGTAACAAATTTTACATTTCATCACTGCCTCAAATGCTTGCACACATGGCTTTTACCTGGACTTGGGGGGGGTGTTCTACTCCCTTATCTACCTGGTGTCCCAGCATCACCTCTTTTTTCTCTCATGCCACTTTGGCATCTGTCTTATAGTGGCATGATTTATGCCCAGGATGGAACTTCAACCCTAGGAGAAAAGCTGGCATATTTTTTTGCACTGGTCTAGTTTTTCCAGGACCATCTATTCTGAAGAGAGACTGACCAAAGGTTATAATTACTTTCATGAGCTCTACTGTCCCTCATGTGCCCATCCTGAGTACTATGGCTCAACCATCCCTTAGAGCAGGGCCCCCAAACTTGGCAACTTTAAGACTTGTGGACTTAGATGTCAAAGGCAACCTGAGCATCCAAGAAGAAAGACACTGAAAACAGCTTCATGATTTGGTTTTGGCTAAAAGGGTGTTTGGTATTGGACCTCATCCACAACAGCAGCCATGTTGTGAGAGTTCACTGCGGCTCAGACAACCTATATCAGCTCCCAGAACACCCACTGGTTGACCTCAATGGTTGCCCCTTGAGCTCTGAGCTCTTAGGTTGGCTTTATTTGGTTGAGGGGGCCCATATCACAGCCAAAAACTGAGAAGAACATTTCTACCATGAGCTCCATCGGATCCACTTTTAAATCCCTGGCGTCCATTGGGGGGGGGGTGCGGAGGTGCCATAAAGAGAAGATGGTAGCCCTGATCACATGATTCTTCTTTCCTCCCCAGGAGAGGAATTTACAAAGGGTTTGCTCTGTTTCATGTTTGAAATAAATAGCACAAAAATTTATTATTTCAAAGGATCTGCTATTGGAAAAAATTTTCAGAGCATCCCTTGAATGGTAAGATTGACCCCCAAGAAAGGCAGGGACACTCTCTGTTTTCTCAGACTGATACATTTTGCACCTCCATTTTGCGGTAGGGTTTTGACTTGGAGTGATAAAATGAATTAATCAATGGAATAACTCGTTTCCCAGAGTTGTGAGAGCTCCATCATTGGAGGTTTTTAAAAATAAAGCAGACAACCCTTGGACCGGGATGGTATAAGGTCTCCTGTCTTGAGCAGGGGGTTAGACTAGACCAGGGGTCAGCAACCCGCAGCTCTGGAGCCGCATGTGGCTCTTTCATCCCTCTGCTGCAGCTCCCTGTTGCCGGTCGGCTCCACAATTGATAGGGTTTTCAGTTAGGACAGGTAGAGGAAAAAGGATGCCGTGCTAGGAGGAGACTCTATGGTGGGGGAACCGGACTTCCGGTCGGCTCCAAAATTGAACAGTGGGCTTCCGGTTAGGACCTTTGTGGCTCTTTGAGTGTTTAAGATTGCTGATCCCTGGATTAGACTACCAGGCCATGGCCTGTTCAAAACCAGGCCATGGGAGAAATGGGCAAGTCAGTGCGCACTTGCACTCACACGCAAAGCTCCGCTCACATGTGAAGCTCCATTCATGGGAATAGAGCTTCACATGTGAGCACGTGCCCTCTGCTCAAGTGCCCTCCGCTCATATATGTGTGTGCACCACTTGCACTAATAGTGCTGTGCACATGCACCTGCCACTCACACACCTCTCCCATGCCAGGCTGTCAAGCTGGAAAGGTTGGGGACCCCTGGACTAGATGACCTCTTAGGTCCCTTGTAGTCCTATGGTTCTATGATTCCATGTTCTAAATTCTCCCTTCTTTCTACCTGTGGCTTCCACTGCCTCTCATTTTGCCCTGATTCGCAATCTCAGTTGCTTTAAAAGCTTGCTTTGTGTCGGTGAAAGAAAAATGTGTGCAGCCTAGAAGCCACCCAGGACAAGTCCCCTTCCTGGCGGCTGGTGGAGACGCATCAGGCACACTGCTCAGCAGACTTGAAGTCATTATCTCTGTGGCTTGTCACTCCGCGACTTGATTGATGCTCCAGCCCTGTCTTTATCCCATCACTGCCTGATGCTCCTAAGCACTTAAGGGGTGTCCGGTGGTACTCAATCTGTCAGTTCTCCATCTTAGCAGTTGCACTGTCACGGCAGCCTTTCCCTGGTGCTGGTGGTTTCCCCCTTGTAGGCCATCTCCATTTCCCCACCACCCGCCCTCTCCATCTGCCTTGGACTGCAACAGTTCTGATCTCCAAAGGGGAGAGTAGCTCTCTGTGCCATTTTCAAAAGCTTCATGTTTTTGGTGGCATTAGATCAATTCTGCCTTTCTGGTTTTCTGAGATGCTTTTGTGCCAGGTTATAGCAGAGTTCCTGTAGTTCCTGTCCTTTTTCTAGAGATCATTCTTCATGAAATTGCAGATGACACCAAGCTGGCAGGATTAGCCAACACTCCAGAAGATAGGCTTAAGATACAGAAGGATCTTGACAGACTTGAACATTGGGTGCTATCTAACAAAATGAAATTCAATGGTGAAAAAAGTAAGGTTCTACATTTAGGGAAGAAAAACAAAATGCACAGGTACAGTATATGTGGTACCTTGCTCAATAGTAGTAACTGTGAGAGGGATCTCAGAGTCCTAGTGGACAACCATTTAAATATGAGCCAGCAGTGTGCAGCAGCTGCCAAAAAAGCCAACACAGTTCTAGGCTGCATAAACGGAGGGATAGAATCAAGATCACATAAAGTGTTAATACCACTTTACAATGCCCTGGTAAGGCCACACTTGGAATACTGCATCCAGTTTTTGTCACCACAATGTAAAAAAGATGTGGAGACTCTAGAAAAAGTGCAGAGAAGAGCATCAAAGATGATTAGGGGACTGGAGGCTAAAATATATGAAGAACAGTTGCAGGAACTGGGTATGTTTAATTTAATGAATAGAAGGATTAGGGGTGACATGATAGCAGTGTTCCAATATCTCAGGGGCTGCCAGAAAGAAGAGGAAGTCAATCTATTCTCCAAAGCATCTGAGGGCAGGACAAGAAGCAACAGGTGGAAACTAATCAAGGAGAGAAGCATCTTAAAACTAAGGAGAAATTTCCTGACAGTGAGAACAATTAAGCAGTGGAACAGCTTGCCTCCAGAAGTTGTGAATGCTCCGACACTGGAAGTTTTTAAGAAGAGATTGGATAACCATTTGTCTGAAATGGTATTGGACGGTTCTCTTGCCTGAGCAGGGGGTTGGACTAGAAGACCTCCAAGGTCCCTTCCAATTCTGTTATTCTATTCTATTCTATTCTATTCTATTCTATTCTATTCTATTCTATTCTATTCTATTCTATTCTATTCTATTCTATTCTATTCTATTCTTCTTGTAATCCCTTCTCTCTTTTCCTTCTCTCTCCACTTCATACTTGTACACCATCTAGACGCTAGAGCAGGGGTCCCCAACCCCCAGTCCACGGCCCACTACTGGTCCTTGAGCTGTTTGGAACTGGGGCGCAGAAGTGGCGGGTGAGAGCCCACACACATCCCCACTTGCACGAGCAGGGGTGAACACATGCACTACATTTGCGCAACTGTAGAGTCATCCTCCCGCCCCCTCCCCCCCCACTGGTCCACGAAGCCGAAAAGGTTGGGGAACTCTGATCTAGAGTCAGTTTGGACCAAGGTGGTAGAAAAATCTCCTGCCTCAATAAGGAATCAGCCCCCATTATTCTCTCAGCGTGAGAGTCTTTCTCTTAGAAGCCGAGATTTGTATTCCGGGGCCCAGAGGCAAAAACCTGCCAAGCTGGAATTAATTTCTCTACGCTAGAGGATCTGGTTAATATAATATCCCTCTTCCCCTTTAGCGATTCTGCGTTTTTTATTTCAGATGTTACTATTTCCTTTCATTCTCTACGTTGGTTTTCTCATAACATCAGAGATAAAAGTACCACTAATTTCTTCCTCACTCCACAAGACCCTGTGGTGGGAAATGTGTTGTTTTCCAACTTTCGGAGCCTGGCCTTTCCCTCTTGGTTAATTCAAACCCCCGGCCTAATTAAGACAGCCCAGGCAACAGATGGGGAAAATCAGGCCTCCATACATCATGCATGAGCCTGGGACTGCAGCAGCATCAGTTCTTGGCTTGGAAAATTAGCCGGGACAATTTTCACTCTTTAGGCAGGATTTGTGTGTGTGACGCTCACAGTGGTAATTATTTTTCCCAAAAATAATTGTTTAAGTCAGAGGTCTTCAAATGTGGCTGCTTGAAGACTTGTGGACTTCAACTCCCAGAGCTGGCTGGAGAATTCTGGGAGTTGAAGTCCACAAGTCTTCAAGCGGCCATGTTTGAAAACCTCTGGTTTAAGTGATACCCAGCAAACAGGACAACACAATTCCATTGTTTTTGGGATAATTGCATGAAACCGGCATCTCAGTGCTGCAGAAGGAATTGGAGGTGCAAGACGGACGTGTGTTTTGTGATTGACATCTCTGCAGGGGTGGGTTTCAGGAGCTGCCACTGTCCAACTTTTTGTCCTCATAATCCAAACCATCATTCTTGTGCACTTGGAAAACCAGCCTATCTACAGTACAATGAGGAAGCTCAAGCAGGAAGGCAGAGCTGTTTTTTTTCTCCAACCTGAGCTTTTGAAGATGTGTTGGATTCCAGTAGAGAGAATATCTGTTGCTCAGGGTTGAACTGTGGTGTCCCTTGGTGCTCTCTGAGCTGGGCTGTTTTCTTGCAGACGTTTCATGACCCCACTAGGCAACATCATCAGTGCTAGAAGGGAGTGAGGTTTTCAGGAAGGAGGAGGAGGACGGTGGGGTTGTTAGTGAAGCTTGGTTCTTTTCTTGCAGACATTTCATGACCCCATTAGGTAACATCAGCAGTGCTAGAAGGGAGTGAGGTTTACGAGGAGGAGGAGGAGGAGGAATTTGAGGTCCTTGTTGCTCTCTGAACTTGGTTGTTTTATTGCAGATGTTTCATTACATTTCACTACTCAACTGGATAACATCATCAGTGATGATGATAGTTGGGTAATAAAAAATCTGCAAGAAAACAATCAAGCTCAGAGAGCACCAAGGAGCCAGCCACATGTTTTGAATTACATTCCCACCAACGAAACAACCTGTTACCTTGGCTGATGGTGTGCCAACTCGGCACTTGTTGCCACCAATATGAGAAAAATTGGAGACCTCTGCAACATGCCCTGAACTCTGTTATGTGCCTTTTTTTAGGAAAGGGTTTGTTCATCCTCTAAAATTAAACACCTCTGTAACTGTCTGGTTTGGTTCTGCAACCCAACAAGACAGACACAGACTTCAACAGATAATTAGAACTACAGAAAAAACAATGACTACCAACCTGCCTTCCATTGAGGACCCGTATACTGCACGAGTCAAAAAGAGGGCTGTGAAAATATCTACAGACCCCTCACATCCTGGACATAAACTGTTTAAACTCCTACCCTCAAAATGATGCTATAGAGCATTGCACACCAGAACAATTAGACACAAGGATAGTTTTTTCCCCAATGCCATCACTCTGCTAAACAAATAATTCCCTCAACACTGTCAAACTATTCACTAAGTCTGCATTACTATGAATCTTCTCATTGTTCCCACCACCCATCTCCTCCCACTTATGACTGTATGACTGTAATTTTGTTGCTTGTATCCTTACGATTTATATTGATATTGTTTCCTGATTGGTTATTTGTACCCTATGACTATCATTCAGTGTTGTACCTTATGATTCTTGATGAACATATCATTTCTTTTATGTACACTGAGAGCATATGCACCAAGACAAATTCCTTGTGTGTCCAATTACACTTGGCCAATAAAGACTTCTATTCTGTTCTGTTCTATTCTATTCTATTCTATTCTATTCTATTCTATTCTATTCTATTCTATTCTATTCTATTCTATTCTATTCTATTCTACTCTACTCTACTCTACTCTACTCTACTCTACTCTACTCTACTCTACTCTACTCTACTCTATTCTATCTTTCTATCCTGTAAAGTCATGCAGCTAGATGGAAATGATTGGTAAGCCCCCCCACCCCCTTTTCTCCATCATTTTCCTGAAAATTGTTGAAAGAAAGTTCTCTGAAAGTCATAATTAAGTGTTAAAATTAAAGGTACAGTATAACCTGAGATGAAAAACATGGGCTAGACTCGTAGCTGTTTTTCCAAGCACAATTTTTAATCAAGACGATTTTGCTAGGTGGGCCAAGAGCTCTGGAGGCCCCAGGGAGGGGAGGCGTTGCTGAAAAGCTAACCAACCGTTACCCCTGGAACCAACAGCGAGGAAATAGGTATTTAATTTTCTACTAGATGCGGCTGCCTGGTGGAACTGAGTAGATTTCGGCTCAATGTTTTCCCTGCCAGCAGTTTGTTCAAACATATCTGTGGTTTGTGTGGAAACAGAAGAGAATACCCGTAGCTCAGGAGTGAACTGTGACATTCTTGGTGCTCTCTGAGCTGGGTTTGTGTGAAAAGCCTGAAATAGCAATAGCAACAGCACTTACAGCCCTCTCTAAGGAGTTTACAGAGTCAGCCTCTTGCCCCCAAACAACCTGGCTTCTCATTTTACTGATCTCGGAAGAATGGAGGGCTGAATCAACAGTGAGCTGGTGAGGATTGAACTGCTGGCAGTGGGCAGAGTCAGCCTTCTATACTGTGTTCTAACTAGTGGTGGAATTCAATTTTTTTTACTACCGGTTCTGTGGGTGTGGCTTGGTGGGCGTGGTAGGGGAAGGATACTGCAAAATCTCCATTCCCACCCCAATCCAGGGGAAGGATGGCCTGGACTGATGGGGTTTTAATTTTTAACTTATTAGTCTTAATTGCACTTTTAACTGTTAAATTATGAGATTTGGATTTAATTTCTTTTTAACTTTTTCATCAGATGTTTTTTACTGTTGTGAGCCGCCCTGAGTCCGGGTGGAGATAGAGCGGCATATAAATCTCATAAATAAACCAATCAATCAATCTCCATTCCCACCCCAATCCAGGGAAAGGATACTGCAAAATCCCCATTCCCACCCTACTCCTGGGGCCAGCTAGAGATGGTATTTGCTGGTTCTCTGAACTATTCAAAATTTCCGCTACCAGTTCTCCAGAATCTGCTGAATAGCACCCCTGGTTCTAACCAGAAGGGAGGGAGGGAGGGAGGGCCATAGCAATGGCACTTAGACTTATATACCACTTACAGTGCTACACAGCCCTCTCTAAGAGGTTTACAGAGTCAGCCTCTTGCTTGCCCCCAAACTATCTGGCTTCTCATTTTACCGACCTCGGAAGGATGCAAGGCTGAATCAATCTTGAGCCAGTGAGGATTGAACTCTGAGCAGTGGGCTGAATTAGCCTGCAATATTGCATTCTAACTCAGCTGGAAGCCCTCCCTCTCTTGATTCCCCAAGGCCTCCAGCTTTGATCAGCTGCTTTTTGGGATGAAGTGTCTCTGCTTGGGTCTGTCCTTGTTAGCAAAGCATGAATGGCAGCCGGATGTGCTGAAAGAGATGGGGGAGAGTTTGATTTAACAGACTTTTCTGCCTTGGGAGCCCTTGTTCTCATCACAGAAATGACAAATATGATGGCAAGCCCCATAAAAGCTCTGAGATTTATGACAAAATCCAGGAGTTTAGAGGCCCCAGCACTGTCTGGGTTGTCTGGTAAGAAGCAGATCAATCCGGCCATGGCTTCTTAGTATAAATCTTGCGGCACCCCAAGGTAAGAATGTGTTGGTATCTGCCAACATCTTAAACTCACCAGAGCATGTCATGCTTCTTCTGAGGAGCCTCATGGGTGGGAGAGAAGGGTGGCTGGAGAAGGGGCTCCTTCGTTGCCCAACTAGCCTTTCTGGATCCAAGCAACAGCTTTATTCCTCCAGTAGCTCCTCGTTTCTCCAGGTCCAGTTGAGGATACAACTGGGTTGAGCTTTCATCTTTATCTGGAGGAGTCTTAGATTCTCTCTTGGTCTCGACTGGCCAGTCTCTTTTCTTCTCTTATTCAGGGCCCCGATTGAAGAGTCCAGATCAGATCAAGAGCTTCCTGACATCAAGTCAGACCAAGGACTTGTCCAAACCAGCATTCTTTCCTACATTGACCAGCCATGGGCTCCACCAAAAGCCTCCAAGCCAAACATGACAGTGATAGCAGCCAGAGTTCATCTTCCCCAGGAACTGGGATCCCGAGACCCTTCCAATCCTAGTTTCATGATGCATGAAGCAAAACCCAGTGCTGTATTCACATAACATGCTGTGTCCAAAAGAATGAATCAAAACATAATAATTTATTACCTCTACAGCCATCCAAATCCAATAGCTCGTTCTTGAGTTGGAGAGTTCCATAATAATATTAGTGAAATAACCCTTTTCTGTACTTGAACCCCCATCATTCAGCTTCACTGATGCTGCTGAAGGCACAATGCACCTCATTGTTTATAAATTAAATAGCCCCCCCTTCCTGATAGTGGACCCACCACCACCACTTGAGCCAATGGAGTAGAGTAGAGTAGAGTAGAGTAGCGTAGCGTAGCGTAGCGTAGCGTAGAGTAGAGTAGAGTAGAGCTGGAAGGGACCTTGGAGGTCTTCTAGCCCAGCCCCCTGTCAAGCAGGAGAACCTATACCATCTCAGACAAGTGACTGTCCAGTCTCTTCTTAAAAACTTCCAGTGATGGAGCACCCACGATTTCTGGAGGCAAGCTGTTCCACTGGTTAATTGTTCTCACTGTTAGGAAGTTTCTCCTAAATTCCAGGTTGCTTCTCTCTTTGGTTAGTTTCCAACCACTGTTTCTTGTCCTGCCCTCTGGTGTTTTGGAGAATAATCTGACTCCCTCTTCTTTTGGCAGCCCCTTAAATACCGGAATACTGCTATCATGTTGCCTCTAATGTTTTTTTTTTTTTAGATTAGCCAGACCCAAATCCTGCAGCCGTTCTTCCTATGGTTTAGTCTCCAGGCCTTTGATCATCTGAGTTGCTCTTCTCTGAACTTTTCCCAAAGTCTCAGCATCTTTTTTGTAGTATGGTGACCAAAATTGGTTTCAGTATTCCAGGTATGGTTACCCAATCTGCATCTTTTCCACTCCGCGTCTTTGTAGTTATGGTGACCAGTGTTATATTCCAAGTGAGATTGCACTGTAGTTTATGGATCTAGCAGTTCATTTTTCCTTGTCTAAGGATTTCCTTTTCAGAATCTGCTTTGTTCACAGCAGCCATAGTCCTTGCCAGGGGTGAAATCCAGCAGGTTCTGACAGGTTCTGGAGAACCGGTAGCGGAAATTTTGAGCAGTTCAGAGAACTAACAAATACCACCTCTGGCTGGCCCCAGAGTGGGGTGGGAATGGAGATTTTGCAGTATCCTTCACCTGGAGTGGAATGGGATTTGAAATGTTGCAGTATCCTTCCCCTGGAGTGGGATGGGAATGGAGATTTTGCAGTATCCTTCCCCTGGAGTGGGATGGGAATGGAGATTTTGCAGTATCCTTCCCCTGGAGTGGGATGGGAATGGAGATTTTGCAGTGTCCTTCCCCTGCCAGCCCACCAAGCCACACCCACAGAACCGATAGTAAAAAAATTGGATTTCACCACTGGTCCTTGCCAACATCTTCATCAAACTATCCATCGCAACCCCAGATTAGCTTCCTTTCATTCTCTCAGCTCAAGTCGCATTATGCGTCTGTGAAAATTAGGAATTTTGTTCTCCGTTACTTATAAAAGCTGCATTTGAATAGTCAGCCCTTGAATTATCTGAATCCTTTTTTCCCCTCACCCTTCCCCAAAAGTTGAGAGCCAGAAAGATATTTTGAATTTTGAGGGAGTCTGGTGGATGCACAGGCTTTCAAGTTCTTTTGTCACTCCAGCCGTTCTTTTATGGAGCCAAAGGTATTGCTGTGAATAAATAAAACAGTTGGGGCATTTTGCTTTGCAGCAAGCAAATTTCCTGTTTAATTTTTTTTTTAATTAAAGTAGTATTTTTTTATTATGTAAATTAACACGGAAGGAGAAGCTCCCTGTGCTGAAGATCACTTGAATGCCCCCCTTTGAAAAATTTCCTCTTAGCTTGCTTGCTTTTCCTCTGTTCCTTTCCACCTTTTCCTCAGACACGGTATCACATTTGCACCCCCTAGTGTTTAAGAAGCCACTCACACGGGCGGCATTGTCACTGGTGGCGCAGTGGTTAGAATGCAGTATTGCAGGCAAACTCTGCCCACAGTCTCAAGTTCGACTAAGGCTGACTCAGCCTTCCATCCTTCCGAGGTCGGTAAATTGAAGACCCAGATTGTTGATGTTGACTCTGTAAACTGCTTAGAGAGGGCTGTAAACTACTGTGAAGTGGTATATAAGTCTTCGTGCTATTGCTTTTGCCTTCCCTCCCTCCCTCCCTTCTTTTCTGCACAGTGGTTAGTATGCAGTATTGCAGGCCAACTCTGCCCACTGCCAGAAGTTCAATTCTCATTGTAAAGCACTGTGAAGCTGTATATACTGTAAGTCTAAGTGCTATTGCTATTGCCCTCGCCTCATCACACCACTAGCTGTGGAATGGCTGATTGGTGTGCGAAGCTCCCAGGCTCACCTCTGCTGTCAACCGACTCCCAAAATTCCAGAAAACTTAACAATTGGCTCTTATGAGTAGCTCCAGCGATACCTGCCTCCTACTGGTTCCCAAATCAGGCGGATTTGCATCAACTCCCAGGTTTGTCCATGCTAGTCTTATTCTCTGTGCCTCTTAGCCTTTAGATGCAACGCTTGATACCAAATATAGCTTTTCTGATTTTGAGCACTAGTGTCAACCCTGAAGCTGGCCTGGACGAAGCCATCTCAGAGCTTCAGTGCTGCCACACTGGGGCTGAGGGATAGGGAGGAGGGGGATTAGAGATAGCTGGGGTTGTATAGTCAAAATAAAATACTTTCTCCTGGGAACCAAGGACGTTTTCACACTTGGCCAAGAGAAAGGAGGCGTGATGTCACCCAACCAGCGGACACTGCCTTGATTGGGCCATGTAACTGATTGTTTGGGATTGGGGGGAAAACTTTCACTTTTAATTAGGTGAAAACCGTGGGAACCTTCAGAGTCGGTTTTCACCAGATATGTGCCAATATGATATTTCCAATAAAGCTATTCTTTGAGGAATCTACCTGCCTCAGAGTTTTTGCTTGCAATGGATCTTTTACTTGGAATCAGGGGTGAAATCCAGTAGTTTTTGACAGGTTCTGGAGAACCGGTAGCGGAAATTTTGAGTAGTTTGGAGAACCAGCAAATACCACCTCTGGCTGGCCCCAGAGTGGGGAGGGAATGGGGATTTTGCAGTATCCTTCCCCTGAAGTGAGGTGGGAATGGAGATTTTGCAGTAACCTTCCCCTGCCACGCCCACCCAGCCACACCACGCCTACCAAGCCACGCCCACAGAACTGGTGGTAAAAAATATTGGATTTCACCACTGCTTGTAACCCTGACAACCTGGAGAGGACTTGAAAACCCATTTAAGTGTCAAGGTTGTTTAAGGCCTTCAATTGCTAAATCAGTCTCTTCGGTGTCTTTTAATGAGTGAGTAAGGCTGATGAATAGGAGTTTTAATGTTTCTAGGTCATTTTTATTTTTGCTAATGAAATGGCTTCTTTTTCCTTTTTTTTTTTTTTTTTTGCAATACAAATGAAAAGAGAAAGAATCTTGCAAGAAAAGTGATCCCAAAGGTGCTTTTTCAAAAGGCAGCTGGACTTTCTTTTGAAAAAGTACCTTTGGGACAATCATGACCTGAGTGACTGAAAATCTCCATAGACAAGAAAAGTGGCATTTTAATCTCCCTCCCCTACCCCCCTCCCATGGAAACAGATTCTGGGACATCGAAGAGAAGCAATAATGGATGACTCAGTAAAAAAATAATAATCCGTAGCTTGTGCAGGATTGATTTCAGAAGGGATCTTTGCTGAAGGAACATAATTTGTGAACAGATCTTGCTAGTTTTATATACTTCCAACCTTTCTTGTTACAGCCATTAATTAATTTTAATGCTTTTTGGGGGCTGTTTATTTTTAAGGTCTTTACGTGACTTTATAAAGTTTTCTGAGCGTGAGAACAGAGTGGATTAGATGTGTAATAAGGAGCAATAAGCCTGAGCTGTGGAGCTGAGAAGGGGGTCATGGAGTAATGTTGGGCCACCACTGTAATTGGTCGGTGTGCAAATTGCAGAGAAGCAGAGCTTTGCCTCTGAAAGGGAAGAAGGCCAGTCCTGGAGGCATCCTGGCTTTGCAAAGAGGAGAGCAGAGTGTGGGCCAAGGGTGCTTACTGGGGAGCTGGGCTCTTGGCCTCTGAATGTGCAGAGATCCCTGGAACAGAGTAGAGTGGAGTGGAATGGAATGGAATGGAATGGAATAGAACAATGAAGAGAAGGATAGGATAGGATAGGATAGGATAGGATAGGATAGGATAGGATAGGATAGGATGGATTGGATTGGATTGGATTGGATTGGATTGGAATGGAATGGAATGGAATGGAATGGAATGGAATGGAATGGAATAGAATAGAATAGAATAGAATAGAATAGAATAGAATAGAATAGAATAGAATAGAATAGAATAGAATAGAACAGAACAGAACAGAACAGAACAGAACAGAACAGAACAGAACAGAACAGAATAGAATGGAGATGGTATAGGTCTGAGACAGGCCATGCTCCATGCCTGGGAGGGCCAGGATTACTTGCCTCCTTTGCTGCCCTTATTGGTATCCTGGGTTTGTCCCCTTCCCTTCCCTGGGAGGTTTGTACACTCATGGGCTTCCCATATGCTTAAGAATCTAAGGCTGGCTTTCTTGAGCCACTACAGCCTGTAGCTTTATGTTGGTACCAAAAGAACTTGAGAAAGTGTTAGATATTTGGTTTTTGGAATGGAGGGTTGGCCAGCCTCCATTCTCTTCCCTTGGGTCTTGACTCCTCTGTCCATCCTGAAGAGGTGATGTCTGTCCTTGAGGCAGCTGTCATTGTTTCAGGCAAAGCGCTGAATGGATTTCTGCCGGGTGCATCTGGCATTTTGGACATGGCTTGGTCAGGAGGCTTGGTGGTGGCCTAGGAAGGGTAAAAGGCATTGAAACCCCCAAGCGGAACACAAAAGGATCCAACACGAAGATTTGCACAAGGTATAGGAATGCAGGGAGGCATCTGCAGCCCAGAAAGTTGTCCATTTGCTGTAGAAACCGACTTCTGGCCAAGAGCTGAAAAACACGTGTCTCTCAAGATGGTTGTAAAACAAACCTCTAAACCTTGGAAAGCTTCATTTAGACTTATCCACAACTGCACAGGACCTACACTGCAAAAGGGTTGATGGCTAAGAATAGTTTACAGATGTTTGCACACAGGCTGACATGCACACCTCCCAAATCCCAATTCTCAAAGCACCAAAAAGAAAGATGAGAAACAGTGGATGGAAACTAAGCAAAGAGAAAAGAATCTAGAACTAAAGAGAAACTTCCTGACAGTGAGAACAATTAACCAGTGGAACAGTTGGCCTTCAGAAGTTGTGGGTACTTCATCACTGGAGGTTTTTAAGAAGAGACTAGAGAGCCACCTGTCTGAAATGGTACAGGGTCTCCTGTTCGAGCAGGGGGTGGACTGGGTGATCTATGTTCTATGTTCAGCTGTGCCTTGTGTGGAGATGCATGTAGAAATTATAGAATGAATGAGCTGGAAGGGACCTTGAAGGTTTTCTAGTCCAGCCCCCTGCTCAAGCAGGAGAACCTATACTATTTCAGATAAGTGACTGTCTAGACTCTTCTTAAAAACCTCCAGTGATGGAGCACCCATGATTTCTGGTGGCAAGCTGTTCCACTGGTTAATTGTCCTCACTGTCAGGAAGTTTCTCCTTAATTCCAGGTTGCTTCTCTCTTTGGTTAGTTTCCAACCATTGTTTCTTGTCCTGCCCTCTGGTGCTTTGGAGAATAGGTTGACCCCCTTTTCTTTGTGGCAGCCCCTCAAATACTGGGATACTGCTATCATGTCACCCCTAATTCTTCTTTTCTCTAGACTAGCCAGACCCAAATCCTGCAGCCGTTCTTCCTATGGTTTAGTCTCCAGGCCTTTGATTATCTTAGTTGCTCTTCTCTGAACTTTTTCCAAAGTCTCAACGTCTTTTTTGTAGTGTGGTGACCAAAATTGGTTGCAGTATTCCAGGTGGGGTCTTATTAGGGTTTAGACACAGAAGTCTAAATGGAGCCTTTAGAGGGCAGCCAAAGCTGAAGATACAGCACTGTTGGTCTGCCCAATAAGTGGAATCCAGTATCCAGGTTAGCACCATGTAGGAACCTTTCTTCTCTTAGTTGAGAAGGTGTCAGAACTTTTGGTTAAAGCCCTCCATGGGGCTCCTCTGTGTAAGCTGGAATTGGGTTCACATCTTGTGTTAAACCATTACATTGATGGTTCCCTAAATAGAATAGAATAACAGAGTTGGAGGGGACCTTGGAGGTCATCTAGTCCAACCCCCTGCTTAGGCAGGAAACCCTACACCACTTCAGACAAATGGTTATCCAACATCTTCTTAAAAACTTCCAGTGTTGGAGAATTCACAACTTCTGGAGGCAAGTTGTTCCACTGTTTAATTGTTCTACTGTCAGGAAATTTCTCCTTAGTTCTAGGTTACTAATCTCTCCTTGATTAGTTTCCATCTATTACTTCTTGTCCTGTTTTGGAGAATAACTTGTCTCCCTCTTCTTTGTGGCAGCCCCTGAGATATTGGAAGATGCTATCCTGTCTCCCCTAGTCCTTCTTTTCATTAAACTAGCCATGCCCAGTTCCTGCAACTGTTCTTCATATCTTTTAGCCTCCAGTCCCCTCATCATCTTTGTTGCTCTGCTCTGCACTCTTTCTAGAGTCTCCACATCTTAAGAGCCTCAAAATAAGACACAGTTGGATGGATTGACACGGGGGGGGAACCAGCCGTGGCCCAAGGTTTGCAAACCACAAGGGCTCGATTTACATGGACGAGGAAGACAAAAGAAAGCCGAGCCCCTTGTGGCTTTGTGAGATGTGAGCTCGCAAGGGCTGAAAGAGGCTCTTCTGCCCATGACTGCAAAGCAGAGCATTGAGCCGAGTGCCACTGACAGACCCTCCGCTTGTCGCGCTCATCATGGATCTGCCCTTGTCTGAGTATTCCCAGGCGGTTTTTCGTTCTGAGCCGTTGCGCCTGTCCCGCAGTCCCTCTTGAGATGAATCTGCCATTTCCCTGCCACAACACTTCTCTGCATGGGTAGCAGAGCGGCCCTTTCTCCAGCCACAGGCAGGCCTTTAAGAACACAGCAGAAAAGAGCTCTCCGATATGCTGGGTGTCAGCCTGGAAGCCATTATTTTTTTCTTTTAGCTTCCTAACTGCCACCTATTTATCCTGGGAAATTGGGAGGGGGGCTTTTGTTGGAGCGGTGGAAACTTTGCCATAACGATGTTCCTTATTCTGGGAGCCAAGGACATTTGCCTGCACCTGGTTGGGAGTGACCGGAGTGTCAGGATTCAGTGTTGTCTCAAATAAACTGCATTTCAAACAAATAGTCCTTGATCAAAATCTTTCATTTATTAGGCACAACAATCGAAACTCCGACTCAATTGCAGCCAACACTGACTTCCTGGTCCAAACCCTCCCTTTCCTTTCCCCACTGCTCTTCTTCTCATTGGCTATCTTCCAAGTCACTCTGCTGTTATCTACTACTTCAGCTCAAAGGAATTTCCCCCCTCCCAACCCATCTCCTAGGGGATAGTATCTCCAGGGAAATTAAGTAGGTGAAAAGTCAAGCGTCCTCTTGCCAGATGCCCCCACCTTCTCCTTCTTATGTCAGCACTGGAGTGAATGCAGCTTGGAGTGCTGACATGGAGATTGTTTCCAGCTGGGTTTGAAGAATGGATTGGACCATGTGATGAACTTGTGGGTGTGGCGCAGGATTGTGAAATTTCAACTGGGTGGGGAAAACCTGGAAACCTTCAGATTCGGGTTTTCCCAGATGTGCCAACGTGACATCTCTAATGAAGTGGAACTTTGAAGGACTTATTTGCCTTGGAGTTTTATTTTGTTGGGGGTGTTTTTTGGAACCCTGACACTGGGAGCTTATGCACCCCCGGAGACTCTGAAGTGGTGCCATCCGCCCTTGGCCCAAGCGGTTAGGAAATCATCTCACCACAAACTCAGTGTTGTTTTTCCTGGGCTGATGTGCACATAGGCATAGATATGGAGTAGGCAGGTGTGGGGAACTGGGAGGTCCAGGGAATGTGGAGATTAAAGGGAGGGAAGTGAGAGAAATCCTGAAATCTCCGCAATGGCCCAGAGATTAGTCTGGTCTTTGTTCCCTGATCACAGGACGGCTTGAACACCACAAAGCAGCTGGTGTGCAAAGCGGAGAGATTTGGGGGATGACCAGTGGCAGTGAAAAAAGGGCCTCCGGAGGGAGTGGGGCAAGGGAAGGGGAAAAAGGGATGATGGGCTCCCTCCTTCTCTTTTGGAACGAGGCTTAGTGGAAGTTGTCTTTTCTTGCCAGAATAAGAGCTGCATATTCACCATAAGCAACGTAAGACAGAGACTGAAGAACTTGGTTTAGATCCTTACAGATTTTTTTTTACTGCAGCCTTACAGATTAACAGAGTGGGAAGGGACCTTGTGGGTCATCTAGTCCAGGGGTCTCCAACCTTGGCAATTTGGAAAGACTTGTGGACTTCAACTCCCAGCAAAGCTGGCTGAGGAACTCTGGGAGTTGAAGTCCCCAAGTCTTAAAGTTGCCAAGGTTGGAGACCCCTGATCTAGTCCAACCCCCCCCCCAGCAGGAGACCCTACACCTGTGATGGTGAACCTATGGCACACGTGCCACAGATGGCATTCAGAATTATATCTGTGGGCACATGAGCATTGCCCTAGCTCAGCTCTAGCGTGCACCGGCCAGCTGATTTTCGGCCTTCTGAGCCTGTCAGAAGTCGGGAAACTGGCTGTTTCTGGACTTCGAAGGGCCTCCAGATGGGGGGGGGAGGCTGTTTTTGCCCTCCCCAGGCTCCTAGAAAGCCTCTGGAGCTTTGGGAGAGAGAGAAACAGGACTTCCGGTCCCACCAGAAGTCAGGAAACAGGCCGTTTTTGGCCTCCGGAGAGCCTCGGGGGGAGGAGGCCGTTTTCGCCCTCCCCAGACTCCAAGAAAGCCTCTGGAGCCTGGGGAGGGTAAAAAACAGGCCTACCAGGCCATCACATGCCAAAAGTGGGGGGAGTGCGGGGGGTCGCGTGCACATGGGCGGGAGCCAGATGCATTAAATTATGGGTGTGGGCACAAACGTGTATGACCCCCCCCACGCTCCCCCCTTTTGGCACGTGATGGCAAAAAGGTTAGCCATCACTTCCCTACACCATTGCTGACAAACATATCCAGGCTTAGGAGGGTAAATTAGGAAGGTCCTTAGAGCGCAGAAAGTTCTTGCAAAGTGTTTGTAAGTAGAAGAGTCTGCAGGGAGGCTTTTCATGGGGAGCTCTGCTCTCTTGCCGGTCCCTGCAATCTTCTACTGCACTCTGTGTGTCAGATCTGGGAGAAGTGGAACACTTTGTCCTTCATAATCAGACAGGTGACACTTGGGGACACTGTTTGCATCTGTACCCCTGGCCTCTGCTGTGAGAATGGAGCCACTAAGCATGGGGGTTAGCTGCATGGGCCAGCAAGCCAGTCTGACGGTGCTGAAAAATAGCCAAGGGAATATGGAGGCTCCTCCATCAAGTGTGGCTGATCTGAGAAGCTGAACAAGTACCATTTGGGCTAGTCACATGAACATCCGCGTCTGAAGATTTAATATTTAATTGATGTTAATATTTAATATTTTGAAAATATTTTAAACACCAGGAAGAAGCACAAGGACACGTGCATCGTGGCAGTCTCGCAAGAAAAGACCGGATGTTTTGCAGAATCTTGGAAAGTGGGCTGGGCCAATTAAAATCTAGGGTTGGGGATGAGGGAGGGTGCACAGGGGGTAAAAATACAAGTGCCCCCAAATTTCAGCCCACTTAGAAAAAACACCAAAACAATTTATGTGGATTTTGTAGCTTAAATCCTGAAGTATGGAACTCATCAAAATTTTATGGAAATCCTAAAATACTAGTTTTGTAACCTGTAGCCTAACAAGCGAGAAATGTCCTCTTAAAATAGCAATAGCAGAGGCCCAGAAATAAAGGAACTTGAGGGGGACAGGGCATTAATAATAAATCTAATTTGACTGTTTGCAGATGCCTTGTGAATCTCAGACTATAAAAAGCAAGTCTCTGGGTGGAGATTATTGCTTTGTACAAAATACAATATTTTCTACAGGTATCGTAAGACGTGCAGCCAGCAAATTAGAAAATGGTCCAGTACTTGAACCTACATTCTGAACTTGAATAGTTCCAATGGGGCTGGGCTCACGTGGATGGGCTTGAGGCTTTGTACAAGCGGAGCAGTAGCACCATCAAAATTCATTCCCTTTTGGGTGGTCTTGCCCAGGGGGATCTAGTTGCAAAGCCTGGAAGAAGTTTCAAGAGTTGACCGTTCTAACCTAGGCTCCCTGACCAAGCAGAAGGCGGGAATTACTGGCAAAACCTCTTTTATTTACACGACTGTGAATTACATTCAGTCACAGTCAGCAAGGTTTGTCCAAACGGTTTTTCAAAGGGATATTTCTCAACACACCTTGTCTCGTTTGGCAAGCTGCCACGTAACTTGTTTCCAACCGCAGTACAAGGCAAAACTTGGCACAGAGTCTCTCAGAGTCACGGAATGAACGAATTGTTTCCTGCAAAAGCCCATTCCCTGTTCACTCCTCTTTTATTTCCTATGGGAAGAGCCAATCACCTCCAAGGTGTGGCTTTACTCCCGAGTTGACCCTGCTTTCTGAGTTGTTCTTGTCTTCTGGCAGTTCTGCACATGCGCACATTGGGAAGTGGCTCCAGCTGTTTCTCTGCCTCGCTGCTGTCTAGCTCCCTCTCTGCCTCCAACCCAGAGCCCTTGTCCGAGCTTTCCCCAGCCCCCAGGACTGGCCATGTTCCTCCCCAACCCCCTCACTGTCTGACTCTGCTGCCAGCTCTGCTGGCTGCCGGCGGGCCACAACATTGAGTAAACCCCTGGATTGCAGTCATCTGTCCAACCAATTGCCAATCATAGCAAGACCCAAATCCTTTGGGGAGGGGAAAAAATGAAGACTATCGGTCTGCCGACATTGCTGATAAAAGTAGGACCAAGTCAAAAAAGCCAATGAAATCCTAGGCTGCATTAATAGAGGAATAGAATCAAGTTCAGAGCCCTCATCCGGGCCTTCCCCAGCCTCCAGGACTGGCCCATGTTCTTCCTCAGCCTCATCGCTGTCCGACTCCGCTGCCAGCTCCTCAGGCTGCTGATGGACCACAACAGTTATTCTGTTCAAGTCCATGAAGGGAAAATTACACGCCTGCTAGTTTCACCCGTGTTTTTTTTGCATCTGGTGAAGACTGCTCCCTGTGTTCTATGATGAGGAATGCCTTTGATGCCAAAGTGGCAGCCAACACAGTCCCTGTGATTGAGGTGTAGCGATTAATTGATGTCTGCTTTGATACTTCTTTGAAAATAACATTCCTAACGCTGCTGCTCCCTGAATTTTTGATCAGAGTGCAAAATGAGTGTGAGGAGCCTGTGAGCATCCTAATTCCATTTGAAGTGTCATATTTGGGAGAGTCAGGATTTTCTACAGTTGCTAGTATAAAAAGCAAAAAAACAATCTTAAATGAACGTGCAACAAGAAATGTGAAGGGTTGTCTTAAAAATAAACCCAAATTCCCCCCCCAAAAAAATAACCGTGGAAAAGGAAGCCAATTAAAAATACAGCTTTTAACGTTCCTGATTTATTGTTTTTCTTTTGAAAAGTTGCAAGGTCTGGTCATTTTGTTTTACTAGATTAACATGTAATTATTGAAAGTCAATGATATTTTACTTCTTGCTCGACTCTAATGCCAATGAAATAATTATTTTTAGTTATAAGATGGAAGGAATCACATAAAATTATGTAGCATTTAAGTACAAATGTCGCTTTAGGGACTACCACGGAGTGATGTCAAAAGATAAAGGGCTCACGAATAGAACCAAAACTGTGTTTTAACCCAAAGTATTATATCTTTTAAATTTTAAATGAAAGCTATCCAGGGAGGCTGAGATAACCGGGTTGGACTTTTCTAGTTTTAATTGGAACAGATTTGCACATCATGTGGTAGAACAAGCTTTTAAAAGTTAATTGATTGTGATATAAGTGATTATATAATGTACAGGCAAGCGCCACAAACATATTGCATTTTTGTTCCAAAATGGACGAGATACCAATTTAAAAAACATAAAGTTATGGCCATTGTTCTTATTTTGGGCATAACGTGAAAGGAAAAGAGAGGCTTTATCTCAGAACAAGGTGATCAAAACATACATTTTAACCTTTTAGTTTTCCAATATGTGCAAAAGTTATTCAACTCTCAGAAGGAGAGAGAGGTTTCTTCTTTTAATTCAGACCTGTTGATGCCTGTGCAAAATTATCTCACATATTAGAATAGAGTAGAATTCTTTATTGGCCAAGTGCGATTGGACACACAAAGTCTTTGGTGCATATGCTCTCAGAGTACATAAAAGAAAAGATATGTTCATCAAGAATCATAAGGTACAACATTTAATATTAGTCATAGGGTACAAATAAGCAGTCAGGAAACAATATCAATATAAATCGTAAGGATACAAGCAACAAAATTATAAACATACAGTCATGAGTAGAAGGAGATGGGTGGTGGGAACGATGAGAAGATTAATAGTAATGCAGACTTAGTGAATAGTTTGACAGTGTTGAGGGAATTATTTATTTAGCAGGGTGATGGCGTTCGGGGAAAAAATTGTTCTTATTGTCCTTCGTTATGAGTTTTGTTCTAGGTGGGAATGTTTTAGGACTGCATGTTCCTATTCTATTTTATTTAAAGATTTTGTAGCTATAGTTTCAGCCTCTATTGCAATCCTGATGTTAATTTTTCTCTAAATCCTGGCATTTTGAGAAGAATCCTCTCACACTTGAGAATTGCCAGTTTACAGAATGAGAATAGAGGCACAAATATCATTTTTGTATGACTAACCTAGCAATTGGAACACCAGCATTTTCTTCAGGAGAAGAAAAACATATTTATTTTTAAACAAGGTTTAATAGCACTAGCACTTAGGCTTCTATGCCGCTTCCCAGTGCTTCCCAGCCCTCTCTGAGCAGTTTACAGAGTCAGCCTATTGGCTCCAATGATCTGGTCCTTAATCATCAAAATAGGGGTCGGTTCACATGATGGGAGGGCCCAAAGAAATAAAACACCCATGGGATCAGCGATGGGTTCTACTTACCTTTACTACTGGTTCGCAACGGGGCTGCGCAGAAGCTTCCTGATGACGTCGGTGGGCAGAGCCTCCTACTGGTTTTACTACCGGTTCTTGCGAACCAGTCTGAACTGGGGGCAACCCACCACTGCATGGGATGACCTAGGTCACGTCGTGTCATGCTAAGACAATGGCTGAGTTCCCACGGTGTGTTGAACCATAAACTAACCCACTGAATCCTGCTGCTATTTGCTGTGTGAATCCTAGGTGATAGTGGATGTCAGTTAACAGAATTCATTAACATGGTTGCCTAGAAGCTGAAGGTGGCATCTTCTCAGGAAGGGTGGAAGAAGAGTTTTAAATCCATCTGCCTGGCTTGGGATTCAGGGTGACTTTTAGTCTTTCATTTTAGGGAGTCTTATTCCACTAGCCAGCCACAGATGTCTGATTTCAGGTGGCTTACAGGTACAGTTTCTGGACACTGGGACTGAGCCATGACCATGAATTAATCTAATTCAGATGAAGGTGTGGGAAGGCTGAGCCAGTGCCGCTCAGTCTAACAGGCCGGAGGAAGGCCAGGAAAGCAAATGGAGTCTGGTCCAGGCAGCTAATAAAACCATGAGATGACAGGCAAATAAATTCAATAAAAAAAATTTAAAAAAATTGAGCAGGGCCCAAGTATGATGCCCCATTGTGCAGTTGACAGGAGCTCTCTGGAAAAAGGGGCCAAAAGTAATCAGGAAAAGGCCATCTGAACTGTAATTCCTACTCAGGTGGGCAGCTGAGTCTGGAGTGGCCCAATCCAAGCTGAAACTTCAAACGCAAGGCCTGGGGTCCGGATTCAGCCTGTAGGGTGCTTAGATCTGGCCCGTGGGGCTGGCCTGGAAACAGCAAAGGACCAGCCCTCTGCCAGCGAAAAGAGAGCTCGGGAGGGCCATGGCCATCCGTCCTGAACTCCATTTTCGCTAGGAGAGGGTTGCAGGAGGCCATTGGAGAAAGAGCCCTTTTCGCTGGCAGAGCACTCAGGCCACCACAGGTGCCCCCAACACAAGTGACGTCAAGATGGCCACGCCCACCCTGACCACACCCAACCCACCCCCCCCCTGAGGTCAAACAACCCTGATGTGGCCCTCAATGAAATTGAGTTTGACATCCCTGCCCTAGATGGAGGAAGTTGGAATGAGATGTGATCAGGACCTTGGACAGCTCTCAGCTACTCTGGGTTCTGGGCATTATCCCCATTTTGGACCAACACCTGAAGAAAAAGAGGGGGGTGGGAACATCGTGGTTCTCCCCCTACCTCCTTTTGCTGACTAAACGTTCCCAGAACTTGTAGTTTAGTGATCTGGGGGTGGGTGGGGGAGCTGCCTGACTTCTTAAAATTATAGGTTTATTTTCTGTCATATACAAATCAGGGGTGGGTTCTAAATTTTTTACTACTGGGCGTGGCTTGGTGGGCGTGGCATGGCTTGGTGGATGTGGCTTGGTGGGCGTGGCAGGGGAAGGATCAGGGGTGAAATGCTCCTGCTTTGGACTGGATCACTTGATCCAGTAGCGATGGCGGTGGGTGGTTCGGAGAACCGGTAGCAAAAATCCCTGCCCCCCCCATGCCCAGCTGAGCCGCACGATCATCAGAGGCTTTTTTTTAATTTTTAAAAGCATTTTTTCTACAACCTCTTTGGCCGAAAAAATGCTTTTAAAAATAAAAAAAAAGCCTCTGATGATTGCGCAGCTCAGCTGGGATATCAAAGGCTTTTAAAAGAAAAAAAAAACCTTTTTTTTCTTTTAAATGCCACTAACGATCAGGCAACTCAGCTTGAATCGTCAGAGGCATTTAAAAGAAAAAAAGTCTCTGCCGATCAGGCATCTCAGCTGAGATCGTCAGAGGCTTTTGAAAGCATTTTTTTACAACCTCTTCGCCGAAGAGGTTGTAAAAAAAATGGTTTTAAAAGTTAAAAAAAAAAAGGCCACGCCCACTGTTGAGGGTAAAACTATCCTCTGCAAAGTGGTGCAACGGACCAGATAGCGAATAGATACGTTGCTTAGCAAAACACACAGATACTCACAGACTCTGAATGTTTTAAGAAAAATAAATAATCTTTACTTGTAGTAAAACAAACTTGGCTTCTCAAAACAAAGATAACACTTCTTCAAATAATCAAGGTTTAACACAAAAACATAGTTTGCTTACAATTCCAGTTCTCTTCAGTAACACAGACACAGTTCCTTTCAGCAGTTCAACCTTCTAATAGCAGGAGCAGAAGTGAATGAACTTCCTGCTTTCTTTTATGTCTGCTTAGCACAGCCAATTAGTCATCTTGTAGCAGTTAAAGTTACAGAACATAGTTTTCTATATATTATCTACCCAACCGTAGGATAAGCATCTAACACCCACCCAGTCACATTACCCCCACCATCACCACCACCAAGCCATGCCCACAGAACCGGTAGTAACAAATTTTAGATTTCACCACTGGGAAGGATACTGTAAAATCACCATTCCCTCCCCACTCCAGGGGAAGATTACTGCAAAATCCCCATTTCCTCCCGATCAGCTGGGACTTGGGAGGCAGAGAATAGAAGGGGGTGGGGCCAGTCAGAATTTTTACTACCGGTTCTCTGAACTACTCAAAATTTCTGCTTCCAGTTCCCCAGAACTGGCCAGAACCTGCTGAAACCCACTTCTGGTCGTGGCCTATTTGGAAATGGGCCATGCAAGTGGTGAACCACTGTTCATGCATACATGCACAGCTCAACTTACATGAGTGGCGGGCCAGTACACATGCACACGTCCACTTGCACAAGTTGAGCTGGGCATGCATGCGTGTGCTTGCCAGCCTACCAATTACGGAAGTTGAGCTGTGTGTGCACCCTAGCTCGCCGCTTATCTGGCTGGTTCCCTTCTCCCTGCCAGCCAGGCTGCCAAGCCAGAAAGGTTGGGAATCACTGATCTAGATCAGATGGAGACTGGTCTAGATGAAGACTGAAAATATGTTTCCACCGATTTCTAGAGCTGTTGGCTAAATTGAGAAATTGTAAACACTTCCCAGAAGAAGGCAGTCCAAGCCACTACGGTAACTCTCCAAGGAAGCGGCATGGGTGCACTTAGCGTCTCTTTCCCACCACCTCCAGCCCCACGAAAATCACAGAAATGGGGCCAGCAAGACTTCCTCTGACTTACTGCTGAATGTCTGCAGCCCTTCAAGCACACCTATTTTAATCACTTTATTCCTACCCTTCCTTGGTGGGGGTCATGGGCAATTCAAGGCAGATCTCATTATTTTCTAATGATAGATTCCCCTGACCTTCTTTGGAGACTTGCCCTCTCCCTCTATTCCACCCTGGTAGTAAAGCTGCGAGATAGATGGATGTGGCCCTGTCAGGTAGCGCTTCTTTCAATTTGATTTTAAAAAGATTGAATCAATTTTGTGCAGGATATGAATCTCTAGCAAGATCACTTGTGTGTCCCTTCCCCAGTAATTCCTCTCCTTTTTCCACAAAATGGGGGAAACTACCAAAGGGGAGGTGGGTGGAGGGATATAAAAGGTAAAGGTAAAGGTAAAGGTTCCCCTTGCACATCCGTGCTAGTCGTTCCTGACTCTAGGGGGTGGTGCTCATCTCCGTTTCAAAGCCGAAGAGCCAGCGCTGTCCGAAGACGTCTCTGTGGTCATGTGGCCAGCATGATTCAACGCCAAAGGCACACGGAACGTTTTTACCTTCCCACCAAAGGTGGTCCCTATTTTTCTACTTGCATTTATTTTTTACGTGCTTTTGAACTGCTAGGTTGGCAGAAGCTGGGTCAAGTCACAGGAGCTCACCCTGTTACGTGGCACTAGGGATTCGAACCACTGAACTGCCGACCTTTCGATCGACAAGCTCAGCGTCTTAGCCACTGAGCCACTGCATCGGTGATAAAGTCAGGAGCTTTATTCACAATGCCCCCCACACCCCTTGGCTGTGTGTGGCTGCTGTGCGCAAAGGAAGCCACAGAAAGAGCACAGAAGCAAAACCAAACCATTTAGTTCTTGAAAGAGAAGAAGAGGGAGCTTGAAATATTTACAACATTAATTGCTCTGAAAGAAGGTTGGGACACAACCCGTTCCTAGAAGCTACCATGCGCTCACTTCTGTTGTAAAACTCCCACCTATCTGAGCCAAGTTGGTGCAAGAGCCTTTCCTGACGGACTCTGGCCTGGGTCAGAGCTGATCCTTTCCAAACAGAAAACAGGCTCCCCTCAACGAGACTCAGGATCTGCAGCTCCAGGGTACAGAGGGTGATTGTCCTTCAGATGTGCCCCTTCTTAGGCATCTTGTGAGGGACCACAGTCTTTCCTAGTTTCCTGAGCCTCCCCCCCTCCGGTCCGGAATGGGGCAATTCGCCCATGGCCAACATGCAGCAGGAAAACTCGCTGTAGGACAATTCAACAATTCAATGTAATTATTGAAATTTTTTTTTAAAAAAATAATTTTTGTCATTCGCTTTTCATTTGGTCCCTCCTTTGGCACCCTTTCTTCAACGATCCTATCCCACCATTTCTTGATATTATTGTAACTCTTGTCCCACAGCAAAAGTAGGCCCTGACGAGTTTTCTGTGGCAAGATGGCCACAGCAAGTTGTCTGTGGAGAGTTGACCCTGGATCCGCCTCCCCCATCTCCTTGTCCTTTTCTTCCCCCCCCCCTTTTTTTTTTTTTGGTTTTGAGGTTAGCACTTCACTTGTTTTTCTCTATAATTTTTATTAGAACTATTAACCAAAAAGTTAACACAAAGTGATATGAAGTAAGGAAGAAAAAGAAAGAAAGAAATCAAAGAAAAAGCAAAATGTGCAAGGAACGAAAAAAAAGCATGAAGAAAAATGAGAAAGGGGGAAAAGATATAAAGAAATTACTTTTGATATTCTTCACAGTGGTTATAAGTACAGATAAATTTTAACCTATGTCTCTAAAGTTGAGTCGTATTTCTCTTCTTTCTATAAACTATCCTGCCTAATCATCAAAACCATAAATCTCTCTTCGTTTTTTTCATTTTTACACAAACTGAAAGCTCTTTCATCTTTGTTAACCTTTTCTAGTCCTGTGATTAATACCTTCCTCTCCCATTTGTACATGGACATTTAAATTTCAATGGTAATTTTAAGCCTTTTAAATGATTGTCTCCCCTTCTGGTCTGGGGTGTAAATTTAGCCTAGAGTGTCATTTTGGCTATTGCTCACAGGGCTGGGAATCTCCATGCCCCCCCCTCATTCCCCCTCTTGGCCCCTCCTGGGGCAAAACTGTTCCCTCAGAAACATTTCTCTCGCAACCTCCCCACCCCTGCCCCCATGCTGCCCTCTTTCCATCTCTTCTCAGGACTCACCTTTCAAGATCTGCAGTGAGACTTTCCTTTTGAGATGGTTCTCATTGCACGTGTCCACCGTTCCCCATTTTGGGATTGAGGCCCTTGAAAGCTTCTTGGGCATGAAACGTCCATTGCTTGGGAAGGAGCACATGGCAGGGTCTTTCCATGGTCAACTCACTGTGGCCAACTCGTCATGTCCAACTTGCCATGTTCAACTCATGACGTCCAACTCACCACAGGGTAACTTGCCGCAGGACAATTTAATGATTCAATTTAAATATTTAAATACATTTTAAAAAATATTTTAATTTTTGTCATTGTCAGACCTGCCCCAGTCTGATTCCTTAGGGAAGTAAAACTCTTGACTCACTTTGAAGTGAAAAGGCACTTTTACTAGGAGATGCTGATTGCAGGACAGTCAAGAGGAATCTAAAATTCCCACACACCAATACAGAACTAAAACCCCTGGTTTCCCCGAACCCCTCCCACTGTGGTCCGTCCATGTGTAGCCAATCCACCATCGCCGTGATGCTATTGTTGTGGTCCACCAGCAGCCTGCGGACCTGGCAGCGGAGTTGGACAGTGAGGAGGCTGGGGAGGACAATAGGCCAGTCCTGAAATCAGAGGAAGGCCCGGATGAGGGCTCTGCGTCGGAGGCAGAGATGGGGCCAGGGCCATCTGGGAGTGATGCACGAACTCCAGAGCCTCCAGGGGCAGACAGCAGAGAGGCAGAGGAAGAGGAGGAGCCTGTTCCTAGTGCATGCATGCAAAGAGCTGTCAGAAGGCAAGAGCAGCTAAAGCAAAAAGGATGACTCGGGAGTAAGGCCAGGAGATGATTGGCCCCTCCCAGAAGGTTTAAAAGAGCAGCAAAGGCTCTTGGGAAAGCAATGTTGCTACATTTTTCTTGTCTTGCTACATTTGTTCTTGTCAGTGTCTCTTGCTTCTGAACTTATGCCAAGAAAAGCCTTTGGTAGGGTGCCAAAGTAGACAAAAGTTGGTGATAAGGCCGAAAAACTGTTTACAAAGAATTTGTTTTGGACTTAATTTGGACTAAGATGAGAATGAAGTAATTCTCAGCTGTTCTAATAAAATATGTTTGTTTAGGACTGATTGTGTCTGGTAATAACTACTTGGGCCTAGGTCACAACAGCTATGGGAAACTCTGAGGTGTTTGGGCTGGTGAATTTCCACTCTCAGGACAAACAGCCTTGAAGATGCGAGTGCTCTGGCACGAACCAGATTCCTAAATGCTCTGCTCATCTTATCAATTCCCCCCTCCCAAATTCCTGCGATAAAGGTATATAACAAATTGCCCATTTGTTCCCCCTCCCTCTCCCTTTGATGACAGAATGCCAGCAAGGCGCCAAGCTGAAATTGGTGGTTCTGACGGTCATTCATGTTTCATTCTGTCCCTCCTTTTGCATCCTTTTTTAAATTATTCTATTCCACCCTTTCTTTGATATTAGTATAACTCTTGTCCCACAGCAAGTTGGCCATGAGCAGTTGACTGTGGTGAGTTGGCTGTGGTGCGTTGGCCATGCCTAGTGGGTCATGGCAAATTATCATAAACCCAGCTCAGCACAATCCTTGCTCCTTTTTAGCTTGGCTATGCACAAAGATCTCAAGGCCCCCATAGATGTAGGGCAGTGATGGCTAACCTTTTTGCCATCACGTGCCAAAAGCAGAGGGGGTGCAGGGGGGTTGTGCGCGAGTGTGCTCACACCCATAATTCTATGCACCCCGCCCCCGTGCATGTGTGCGTGACACACCCCCACCGACCCACGCGTCCTTCCCTCGCTTTTGGATGTGATGGCCCGGTAGGCCCGTTTTTCGCCCTCCCCAGGCTCCAGAGCCTTTCTAGGAGCCTGGGGAGGGCGAAAAATGGCCTTCTCCACCTCCCTACAGGCCCTCTGGAGGCCGGAAATGGCCTGTTTGCCGACATCCAGTGGGCCCGGAAGGCCCGAAAATCAGCTGGCCGATGCGCACATGTGTGCCAGAGCTGAGCTTGCGTGCCCACCGATATGGCTCCGCATGCCACCTGTGGCACGCGTGCCATAGGTTCACCATCACGGATGTAGGGTCTGCGCCATAGGAAGCCATCCTGTAAAAGAAGGGCCTTTTCCTTAGCAATGCTTCTTAAAGTGTGGTCCAAGGTCAATGGGGGTCTCCCAAGACCCTCTCAGGGGCCCTCAGAATCAAAATCATTTGCCAGGTATTGAAGATATTTGCAAATGCCTAAAACAATGCCGCTCTTCTCATTATTACTTTTTTTTAAAAAAAATATTGTATTTATCTTAATTTCTGATGGATTTAATACTATATTTTTACATGATTTCAGTAAGTAAATATTCCACAAATGTCAATTTTAATTTTTAAGATGGTAACTATAACCCATCTATACAAAAGCTCTTTTGGGGTCCTCAATGATTTTTAAAAGAGAGCAAAAAATGTTTCCCCCCCTCAAAACAACAACAACGCTGCCTTAACAAATTCTGATGCCAAAGTTGTCTTTGTCCTGAGCTGGAGGGCCCTTCACATCAAGAGTCTTATCTCCGGGTTTATGGTTTGTCCCCTGAAGGAACAAGAACAAAAACATCCCACATTCATTCATTCCAAAGAATAAGAAGCAAATATGTCACAATGCTCACATACAATTGCACAAGGGTGTGAAGTTCTCTGTTACATCCCCTGGGAATCCCTCTGTTCAAGATGGAAGAACATAGGTCCTTACAACCCAAGGGAAAATTCTGAGAGAAAACTGTCGACAGAAACTTGTGTGTGTGTGTGACTTCCCTAGCAATCTTAGAATTAGTTTCTTAGACTCCCAAGAAATATAGGTGATTGAAGTAGAGAGAACATAAGAGCCGCAGTGGCACAGTGGTTAGAGTGCAGTACTGCAGGCTACTTCTGCTGACTGCCGGCTGCCTGCAATTTGGCAGTTCAAATCTCACCAGGCTCAAGGGTGACTCAGCCTTCCATCCTTCTGAGGTCGGTAAAATGAGGACCCTGATTGTTGGGGACAAGATGCTGACACTTAGAGAGGGCTGTAAAGCACTATGAAGCTGTATATAACTCTAAGTGCTATTGTTATTGCTAAGAACTGTGGTGGCACAGTGGTTAGAATGCAGTATTACAGGTTAACTCTGCCCACTGCCAGGAGTTCGATCCTAACCGGCTCAAGGTTGACTCAGCCTTCCATCCTTCTGAGATTGGTAAAATGAAGACCCAGATTGTTGGGGGCAAGAGGCTGACTCTGTAAACTGCTTAGAGAGCCTGTAAAGCTCTATGAAGCGGTATGTAAGTCTAAGTGCTATTGCTATTGCTATCTGTTTCAAGAGCCTTCTATTTCTGTAGAAATGAGTAAAAGCATTTTAGCAAGGAATCTGTGCTAGATTTAATTTATTTTTGCTATCATGGCCTCGTCATATATTCTTATCTTCTCTGTACAAGCTAGTGATGAAAATACATTTTTAATTTGGAAAATTCTTGTGACTTAAAATTTGGAACCTTTCTAAAAAGATTTCTGGAGATGCCAAAAAAATAATAATAAACTAGAGTGATATCTTGTGTTTTGCTATCCAGAGTGTTGTATTTTCTGTTTTAACCATTGTTTTTGTGAGATTGGCCTCCCCCACTCCCCAAGGAAAAGAAAAATCCTCTAGCCCAGGTGTCCGTGGAGATTCTCAGTCATCCAGGTCATGGTTGTCTCAAAGGTGCTTTTTAAAAAGGCAACTGGACTTTGCTTTTCCTTGAATACGTTTCGCTTCTTATCCAATAAGCTGAACTGAACTTCATCAGAACTGAAGAAGCTTCTTGGATGAGAAGTGAAACGTATTCAAGGAAAAACAAAGTAAATCAAGCTGGGTTTCTCAACCTCAGCAGTTTTAA
This sequence comes from Pantherophis guttatus, assembly GCF_059756535.1. Lineage (NCBI taxonomy): Eukaryota > Metazoa > Chordata > Lepidosauria > Squamata > Colubridae > Pantherophis > Pantherophis guttatus. Next base: position 3,107,411 of record NC_142076.1, read on the forward strand.
GATGTTGGGATTCCAAGTCCCATGATTCCCCAGCCAGCATGTTGAAGTTCACGCATGCTGGCTGGGGAATTCTGGGTGATGAAGTCCACATATCTTCAAGTTGCCATGTTTGAGAGACACTGGGCCAGAGGTTCTGCACAGGTACAGATTCTCATCCCTATGAATACCCAGATGGCCACTCTGGAAATCTTGGTTACACAGGTATCTGACTGGCTCTGTCCCTTCTCCTTTATTTTCTGAAAAGCTCCTTTTATGAAATGAGGGAAGAAGGAAATTGAGGGTTGCTGGCTAGATGGATTGGGAGGCAGTGAAATTCTGGCTCTGCTGTCAATCCATCAAGAAATTCAGTTCATTAACAATGTTGGTGACCTGCTGCAGGCATAATCACACCTTTTTGTAGAGAATTAAAAACCTTCCATCTGTTAAAATAACAAGGTAGACAGTTTGGAAGCAGTTGAATGCTAACGTGACAGATTTTGCAAAGTACCATATGTTTCTGTCAAGGGAAACTGAGTCAGGCTCAGCACGTAGGAGATCTGTAACTCATGGACCTGGAAGATGATTTCAACAAGGGTTAAAATGGAATGGTGTTTTGTCTTTTTCTGGATTTGGCATTTTGGAATGGTTTGGAGAATATAGAATATACCCTATTGACCAAGTGTGATTTGACACAAAAGAAATTTCTCCCTAGTGCATAAACTCTCAGTATACATACAAGTAACAAAGTGATAAACCATAAATCATAAGATAACAATCATAAGTTTATCATAAGTTTTAATCATAAACAATCAAGAAACTCAAGATCTTGTGGGACTTTAGGATTCAGACTGACAGGCACTTGGTCCACAACACACCTGACATAACAATAGTTGAAAAGAAAAAAGTATGGTTCATTGACATTGCAATACCTGGTGATGCACGGATTGAAGATAAGCAGCAAGAAAAAATCACAAAGTACCGGGACTTGCAAATTGAAGTTGAGCGACTGTGGAAAAAGAAATTGTGTGTTGTCCCGATTGTAATTGGAGCCCTTGGAGCAATACCCAAAGGGCTACTCCGCTATTTAGAAATTCTAAATTTGCCGGACTTGAACATTTTGACTCTACAAAAAACCACCTTACTCAGAACTGCTTACATCCTCCAACGATAGCTTAACAGTTCCTAGGTCCTTGGTTAGGACTCGAGCTGCTGAGCTATTAACCAGCCTCAAAGGCTGTGAATCTCACTAAAGATTAAATAATAATAATAATAATAATAATAATAATAATAATAATAATGCCGCGTAACGGGGTGAGCTCCCATTACTTGTCCCAGCTTCTGCCAACCTAGCAATTTGAAAGCACATAAAAAATGCAAGTAGAAAAATAGGGACCACCTTTGATGGGAAGGTAACAGTGTTCCGTGTGCCTTTGGTGTTGAGTCATGTCGACCAAATGACCATGGAGACGTCTTCAGACAGCGCTGCCTCTTCGACTTGGAAACAGAGAGGAGCACCGCCCCCTAGAGTCGGGAACGACTAGCACATATGTGCGAGGGGAACCTTTACCTTTTTAAGAATAATAAATGAATTAAAAAAATCAGCGCAGCATTTTGATAGGATCCTGGTTTCCTTCTGGTTCTCTCCTTCTTGGTCCATTGGCTGATACTTCTTAGGCTTTCATGTTTATGACTATTCGAACTGTATTGAACCAAAATGTTATGGATAGACTCAGAAATGTTATTGATGGATGGTTGCTGCAGTTTTGTTTTGTTTTAAACATCCATGTACAGGACTTCTTTTGACACGTCAGAGTAAATCACTTCAGGCTTCATTTGGGTAGGCAAAGCAAGGTTAAACCAAAGCAGGACCAAGTTGGATCGAGCAATATTTCTGCCTCTTCTCAGCCTTCCGCTGTCAATTGTCATCCCTGCCACAAGTCTTGCATCTGAAACAAAATAAGCTTGCACATCTGGAAGGGGGAGAAAGACACCCAGCTACCTCTTTCTTTCTTTCTTTCTTTCTTTCTTTCTTTCTTTCTTTCTTTCTTTCTTTCTTTCTTTCTTTCTTTCTTTCTTTCTTTCTTGGGATGGGAGTGGGGAAACATTCCTGTGGGGGAGGTCAGAAGCTGGGGAGACTGACTTGGAAGATGGCCAATGAGAAGATGAGAATTGGGGAATGGAAAGGGAAGGGTTTGGGGGTCAGAGGGTTAGTATCGGCTACGACAAAGTCGGGGCCAGATCTGTCGTACTCAATAAATGGAATATTTCAGCAAAAATTAATTGTTTGGGAGTGCAATTTATTTGAGATGACATCGAAACCTGACACTAGTCTTCTTTTTTATCATCAGTGTCAGTCTGTCCATTTCTGCACATCTAATATTTTTTGGATTATTGCTTCTGTAGGTGTTTCCTCATTTTTCCAGTGCTGTGCAAATACAACTGAAATGGCTCCTTTGCATATTTGATAGAAAGTGGTAATGAAGCTTGGTTGAATGCCTGTTTCCATGATAGAACCTAACACTGCCTCAGCAGAAGGGGTTTATTTGCTTTTACAATTGTATACAAAGATCTTGAAGCATTGGTGTGTTTGAACTTGCTTTGTAACAACATTTAATGGAAAAGAGAAGTGAGCCAAGATGGGTTTGTCTGAAATACATAGGCAAGTGTGTAGGTTTTTTACTTCTTGGATCTTTCCTTCAATTTGTTGTTGTTGCTGTTGGTTGTGAAGTCGTGTCTGACCCATCGCGACCCCATGGACAATGTTCCTCCAGGCCTTCCTGTCCTCTACCATCCTCTGGAGTCCATTTAAGCTCACGCTGACTGCTTCAGTGACTCCATCCAGCCACCTTGTTCTCTGCCGTCCCCTTCTTCTTTTGCCCTCCATCGTTCCCAGCATTAGGCTCTTCTCCAGGGAGTCCTTCCTTCTCATTAGGTGGCCAAAGCATTTGAGTTTCCTCTTCAGGATCTGGCCTTCTAAAGAGCAGTCAGGGTTGATCTCCTCTAGGACTGACCGGTTGGATTGCCTTGGAGTCCAAGGGACTTGCAGGAGTCTTCTCCAGTACCTTTTCCAGTATTCTTCAATAGTGTAATAATTTCCCACAGGATTGGTTCCTGGGACCAGAGGTTTAGTCTTCTGAGCTTTTGGATTCATGCTGGAGCACATCCGCAGGGAACCTCTCTCTAGCAGAGTGTTCTCTAGAGCAGGGGTCTCCAACCTTGGCAACTTTAAGCAAAGCTGGCTGAGGAATTCTGGGAATTGAAGTCCTCAAGTCTTAAAGTTGCCAAGGTTGGAGACTCCTGCTCTAGAGAGAAGTTCTCTGAGGATGGGCTCCAGCACAAGACCAAAAGCTCAGAAGATTAAAGAAGATCCTGCAACATTATCCTGGGACACGTAGATTCACCTTCATTCATAATAATTTCCCCTTTGATGACTCTTCCACCATTTTGGGATGCTGCAGAGTAGACAAAGAGGCATTGAAATAGCAAATTCAGTTCAGGCACGAATGATGTGATTCCTGTTGGAGTAATAGTAACAGAGTTGGAAGGGACATTGGAGGTCTTCTAGTCCAACCTCATGCTTGAGCAGGAGATCCTATACCATGTCAGACAAATGATTGTCCAGTCTGTTTTTGAAAACCTCCAGTGATGGAGCAGCCACAACTTCTGAAGGCAATTTGTTCTCGCTCTTAGGAAATTTCTTCTTAGTTTTAGGTTGCTTCTCTCCTTGATTAGTCTCCGCCCATTGCTTCTTGTCCTGCCTTCTGGTGCTTTGGAGAATAGCTTGACTTCATCTTCTTTGTGGCAGCCCTTAAATACTGGAAGACTGCTGTCATGTCACCCCTAGTCCTTCTTTTCACTAGACTAGGTATACCCAGTTCCTGCGATTGTTCTTCGTATGATTTTGCTTCTAGGCCCCTAATCATCATTGTTGCTCTTCTCTGAACTCTTTCCAAAATCTCAACTTCTTTTTTGTATCGGGGTGACCAAAGCTGGATGCAGTATTCCAAGTGTGGTCTTACTAGGGCTTACTGGAGTAAAAACAGTCCTACTTCCACGTAGGTAATGAATGATCCAGGTGATGGATCAGGCAAGGACTTGTGCATAGTTCAAAAGAAGAACCCAGTGTGTGTTTGCTGCGAGAAAGGCCACTTGCAAGTGTGAAATTATTGGAAAAACAATAAAAGTGAAAACTAATGCAATGCACAATTGGAACACTGCCTGTTGGTTAACCATCTCTCAAAAGGTACCACAGATTGGAGAAATAGGTGTTAACAGAATAGCAGAGTTGGAAGGGACCTTGGAGGTCTTCTAGTCCAACCCCTTGCTCAAGCAGGAGACCCTACACCTTTCCAGACAAGTGGCTGTCCAGTATCTTCTTGAAAACCTCCAGCGATGGAGCATATGCCATATGTAAAGCAAAGATGGAAGCGGAACAAGACGTACAGATTTCAACACTTGGAGTTCAAGGGCTGTTCTTCACCCTTTCTTTGAGCGAAGCAGGAAACTCTGCCAGTGTGGCATTTCCTTCCCCAAAGTTAATCCTCAGGAACATTTCATTAGCCTGAATTGGCACTGTGCTGCTTTGATTCCACTCCCTGCTGGTTGCTTGACTGAGCATCTGTCATGATTGGGTAGCAAAGGATGAGAGGTTTTTATAACTAACTGTCACTGCGTACTGTCAGCTTAACCAGGGAAACACTGCTTAACAAAGGTGCGGCGAAGAGCAACTAAAGTCCAGAGACAAGATAAAGCCGTGATGGTGGAACAGAGCTGCCTGAGTGTGTCTATGTTGCTGTGTAAGGGGAGGGAAGTTCTTGTGCCAGCTTAACGATGCAGGTGTTCAGTTGGTGACCCTTGGATTGACTTTGGCACACAGCCCCCAGTGGTCTCCCTATTAGGATAGTTTGACCTATATTACTACTTTGAGAATGCTTCTTTGCTTAGAACATAGAATAATAGGGTTGGAAGAGACCTTGGAGCAGTGGTGAAATCCAATTTTTTTTTACTACTAGTTCTGTGGGCGTGGCTTGGTGGGCGTGGTGTGGCTTGGTGGGCGTGGCTTGGTGGGCATGGCAGGGGAAGAATACTGCAAACTCTCCATTCCCACCCCACTCTGGGGTCAGCCAGAGGTGGTATTTGCCGGTTCTCTAAACTACTCAAAATTTCCGCTACCGGTTCCCCAGAACCTGTCAGAACCTGCTGGATTTCACCCCTGCCTTAGAGATCTTCTAGTCCAATCCCTGCTTGAACGGAGACCCTGTATCATTCCAGACAAGTGGTTGTCCAGTATCTTCTTGAAAGCCTCCAGGGATGGAGCACCACAACTTCTGAAGGCAAGTTATGGATCGCTCTCGCTGTCAGGAAATTTCTCCTTAGTTCTTGGTTGCTTCTCTTTTTGGTTAGTTTCCATCCATTGTTTCTCATCTTGCCTTTTGGTGCTTTGGAAATTAGTTTGATCCCCTTGTCTAGCCTGTCCCTTAAGTGAGACCGAACAGGCTCCTGCAGAAGGAAATTCTGCACTAGGACAGTGGTTCTATTGAATTTAATATTTTCTATACTTCCATTAATTTAAGCTCAGGGATTTACTGAATAGCTTTGGATTCTTTCTTTCAGGCAGCCTTCCTTGCAGGGTTGTGTTTTAGGAGTGCAGCTGAAGAAAGAACAATTATGAATAAGAATAGCTGGCTGGAGAATTTTGGGAGTTGAAGTCCACAAGTCTTAAGGTGGCCAAGTTTGGAGACCCCTGTCCTAGAGGGACAAGAAACTATTAAATAATCAGATTTCTGAGATAGATGGGCTAAAATAGAAGCCAATGAGGAAGTGAAAAGGTTGGACTGCCTGCCTCCTGATTCTCACTGAAGCGAGGAGAGGCAAAGGGAGAGCCAGTAGCTGGAGCCCTTCAGAGAGCCGCTGAATTATTTAGGGAATTGAAGACTGTTGGTTTACACTCCAAAACGCCTCACTATCTTTGCAGCCTCCTCCATAACATGGTTCCAAAATGTAGGGAACAAAACCAGCTGATGTCACCTTGTATTCATCCTCCACTTACTGTATTTATTTATTTATTTATTTGGCAGTATTTATATGCCGCCCTTCTCCCGAAGGACTCAGGGCGGCGAACACAGGTTAAGAACATACAATGATAAAATAATAAAATCCCGTTAAAACCAAATTAAAATCAATAAATAATAAATCAGCATCAGCCCATTTGTTGGGGGTCAAGTCTTCAGGCCTCGACGGAAGGAGCGGAGATCCGGGGCCGTCCGGAGCTCAGTGGGTAGTTTGTTCCAAAGGGTAGGGGTGCCCACAGAGAATGCCCTACCCCTGGGTATCGTCAGACAGCATTGCCTGGTCGACAGTACCCTGAGGAGAGCAGCTCTGTGAGAGTGGACAGGACGGTGGGAAGCAGGCAGGAGATGGTCCTGCAAGTACCCCGGGCCTAAGCCATGTAGGGCTTTATAGCTCAATACCAGCACCTTGAAGTGAATCTGCACCGGTAACCAGTGCAGCTCACGCAGGAGAGGTGTTACACGGGAGTAACGAGGAGCTCCCGTAACCACCCGCGTGGCCGCATTCTTTACAGGACAAGTTCCTGTAAAGGAACTTGTCCTGTTGTTTTGCTCTAGCACTGTGATGGCGAACCTATGACACGTGTGCCAGAGGTGGCACGTAGTGCCCTCTCTGTGGGCACACAAGCCGTCACTCCAGTTCAGCTTCACTGCCCATCCAGGGGCTCCCCCTGCTGGCCAGCTGGTCTTCAGGTCTCTGCTGCGCATGCATGTGTGGGAGGCACAATGCATGCAGGGGGGCATGCATGCATGCATGGAGTGCGGGCGGAGAGGCCGTGTGTGCATGTGTGAGGGCGGAGCACATCCGGGGGGCACACGCGCACATGCAGGGCACATGTATGGGGGGTGCAAGTGCGGAGCCAGGGTGCATGCATGAGGGCTGCACGCGCATTGCATTTGGGGAGGTTCAGGGGCACGTGTGCACATATTCACGCATGCACACGTACATTTTGGTCACTCGGTCCGGAAAAGGTCAGCCATCACTGCTCTTTTTTTTTTTCTTAATATTTTTTATTATTTTTTTCTTTAAAAACAAAAAGAAAAGAAAAATTTCCATTTTACCACAGTTCCGTATCGGTGTATATCCACAGTTTATGTTTTTCTCCCCCTACATATTCACATATTTATTTTTGTGGTTTCCTTATTCCATAAATATTATATATACTACTCCTTACTTATTATATTATATTATATTATATTATATTATATTATATTATATTATATTATATTATATTATATTATATTATTTATATTATTATTTATATTATATTATATTATATTATATTATATTATATAATATTATATTATATTATATTATATTATATTATATTATATTATATTATATTATATTATATTATATTATATTATATTATATTATATTATTATACATACTATTATATCCATACGTTAAAGGTTAGCCATCATATGTCTAAAGGGATTTTTCCTTCTCCTTCCAGGGCGAGATCTCTGCTCTCTGTTCCTCCCACTGCACCCCATAGCAAGGTCAACCTGGCCCTGCTCCTTTGGGCCAGCTGCTGTGGGGATGCACAAACACATACACACAAACACAGATACACACAGAGAGAGTCTCTGGCCTTTTGCCTTTAGGCTGTGGCAAAGCTAGGGCTGGCTACCTCACTCTTCTCCTGCCAATGCTGCAGCCTGGCAGCCGATCCCCGGGCACCAGTGCGTGGCAGATAGCAAGGGAAGCATGGGGGAAGGGGAGATCAGCTCTTTGGCTGCCTGTTCTCCTTTGCCGCAGAAGAGGTGTTGGGTGGGGGGGGGTGGAACATTGTCAGGGATAGAAAATGGGAGAAACATTTCTTTAGCTTGACCCCCTTTAGCCCAGGATCAGCTTGCCCTTCTGCACAGCCACCCCTAATCAGTGGGGCAGGGCGAGTGCAGTCTTTCATAGCTGCCTGTCTTCTGGGAGACTGCTGGATGCTCATAAAAAGACAGACATCTTGTGTTCTTCTTCCAGATTGTTGAGCCCCCCCCCCCCCCGGTGTGGGGAGTTTGCCTTCTCTGTTAATATTGTTTCTTCCTTTAAAAAGTAAGCCAGCCAGCCTTTAAATCTAATAAAAAATAAGCAAATAATATGGCCGAAGTGCCGGAGCGCCTAATCTGGAGCAGGGAAATCATGTGTCATTGTTTGAGAGAGGAAAGGGAGCAGGGAGGATCTTCTGCTGTCAATTCCCCAGCACCAAGGAGTGGTCTGTGGGCCAGAGAGCTGACCCAGAGGACCCACCTGCCTGCCTTCTCTCCCCTCTGCTTCACTTCCGGAGGCAGAGAGCTGAGTGCTGAAGACTGCCAGTAACTGAAGGGTGTCAGAGTTTGTTGCAGCACACACAATCAGACAATTAATTCAGCAGGATTCAAAACTTCTTTACATACATAATAACACATAAGGCATGTATCAGGCCAGGGGTGGGTTCTACTTAACTTTACTACTGGTTTGCAATGGGGCCGCGCACACAAGCTCTTCTGTGCATGCACAGAAGCATTTTGATGACATCAGGGTCAGTGGGTGGAGCCTCCCACCGGTTTTACTACTGGTTCTATAGAACCAGTGCAAACCGGAGGCAACCCACCACTGGCATGTATACAATACCCTTGTAGGTTTTCCCAGGTTGTAGAGAAGAGAAATAGCACGTACAAACGCAGCACAAAATGGAAGCACAAAATGGAGGCCAGCAAAATGGAGAAGGCAAAATGGAGGAGCGAGAAGCTAGTGCCCTCAAGCTTATATACAGAACAGTTAAGCCATGCCCAGGCTCTAAACTGTCTCTTATGGCCCCATACAACAATATGTTTCAGTTACCAAACAGTTCCCATTGCCTGACCTGTTGCTATGTCTATTCCAGTTCATGAATATACTGACAAAGGAAGCTTTGCCCATCCCGCTACTTTTCTCTCCTTGTTTCCTAGCGGGACAGAACCTCTATTCTGCTCAGATGCTGAGGCAGGAGAAGGCAGCCAGATGAACACAGTTCCCTTTCTGCTACTTTTGGGGGGCTTAAGAGGCCCCCTGCCACAGTAGAAGGGGCTGTTCCAAACTCATCTAGGGAGGGCTGGGATCAGCAAGGGGGCGGGAAGCTTTTCTGGCCGAGACAAAACCTTTCTGTTATGGAAAGATCTGTGCAAGGAGCCTGCTGGTGTTACTGCCCAGCTTGCCTTGATGTTGAGCATTCAAAAATCTATTCAGTCCAGGATCCCTTAAAAGAAAATTCTAAGCATAAGTGGGAGAGATGAAACCCTTAACATCTGGAATTTCCTTTAAAAGAAATCACGGAATAATTTTAAAACCTAGCCTTGATTCTGAGCAGAGCAGAGCAGAGGAGAGCAGAATAGAATAGAATAGAATAGAATGAGCTGGAAGAGACCTTGGAGGTCTTCTAGTCCAGCCCCCTGCTCAAACCGGAGTACCTATACTATTTCAGATATGTGATTGTCTAAACTCTTTTTAAAAACCTCCAGTGATGGAGAGCCCATGATTTCTATTAGGAAGTTTCTCCTTGATTTCAGGTTGCTTCTCTCCTTGATTAGTTTCCATCTTGCCTTCTGGTGCTTTGGAAAATAGGTTGACTCCCTCTTCTTTGTGGCAGCCCCTTGGATATTGGAAGGGACTGCTATCGTGTCACCCCAGTCCTTCTTTTTGCTAAGCTAGACATACCCAGTTCCTGCAACCGTTCTTCGTATGTTTTAGCCTTCAGTCCCCTAATGGTATTTGTTGCTCTTCTCTGCACTCTTTCTAGAGTCTCCACATCTTTTTTATAGTGTAACAACCAAAACTGGATGCAATATTCCAAGTGTGGTCTTACCAAGGCATTATAAAGTTGTTGTTAAGGTTATTGTTGTTGTGTTACCAACCAGCAGAGTGGATTGCACAGAGAAACGTTGCTGAGAGCAATGAATAAGAGATAAGCAAACTGGTTTATCAAAAGCTTACTTTATAGTAGAAAAACAGTCTCATAGTCTTTAAACAAATTCCAAGTCTTTGCCAGTAAATCAGTCCAGTAGTTACAGAATCTTCTTACTCAACAAACAGTAGTTGGTTAGAATAACAAACTCACTCTGGTTCACAAACCACGATGGTTGCAGATCCATCCAATGATAATTAGCAGATAACAACTTCTCTCAATGGTAGCTTATCATCACAGCTTCATACACAATGGCAGCATAGCATTGCAGCTTCGTCATCAACAGCAGATCATAGCAGCAACTGAACACGTTACAGAAGCTTTGCTTAAATATTCTCACAACCAGTAAACATGTAATTACAGCATGACTCAGCATTAAAGCCACATAATACATATACAGCTTAAAGTTACAGTACACTTATATTGCCTGGACAACATAGTTAGGCTCAAACCATATCCTAACAGTTGTACTAACACTTCATGTGTTAATACCACTTTATAAAAGTGGGCTACTCTGCTTTTACAGAATCCTTGAGTGCATTTTACAATGGAGACCTTTTGGAAAGGTGTAAGAACATGAGTTACTTGGGGAGCACAGAGAAGTATGCAGCCATAGGGTTGGTTAGCGCCCCAAAAGCTCTCCCCTGATTTTTAATAATTTTTTTTAACATCAAATTATTTTAACCATCCTTGCCTCTTTTTAATTCTCATCCTGTTTTTATGTTTTGATATTTTATTTGTACATCTGAGAGGGAGAAGAACAGTTTCAAAATTAGATAAATAACTAAAATAAGTTGCTGATGGAAGCGAAGGACATTTTTATCTTGGCAGAGCTGGTCATGAAGCATAAAAATCTGATGGAATTTCAGTTGCACCATCATCTTGGTGTTTTTGATCATACCCTGAAACAGCCCTGAGAGTGATGTTGAGGAGAGCCTGGAAGGAGGCCCAGAGAGGCCTAAGGGAGAAGAGGACTAATCTGTCGTGGAAGGAGAGCTTTTCTGCAGCTGAAGGCAAAAAGGGCTCAATGAGGGAGGGTCCCAGGAAGGGATGTGGCTGGATGCAAGCATGGAAAGAGAAGCTGAGAATCCAGAAGCAGTCAGGAATTCAGGAGAGGCGCCTTGTTGGTCAAGGAATGCAAGAACAAGAAGTCTAATTAAAATGATGAGAAAATTCTGCCTCAAGAAATTCCAGAAAATGTAACTTCTGTATTATGGAATGTATGACCTGCTTTTCTGCTTACATAAGCAGGCAGAGAATTGTAGAGAGAGATAAAACATAAGACATGATTGTTAATATCACTATCATTAAAGTCAATATCATTGAATTCAATTGACATTTAAAAGCTGGGTAAATTCAGTGCATATTTGGGAGTCCAATGCAAAGCATTCCCTCACCTGAGAGTCAAGTGGAGAAAGTCCACTCCCACGAACCAGGTAGATGGGTTCAGCAACAGCAGCACCTGCAAAAGGGCCTCTCCTGCTCACCTGGCCAGAGGAGGCTGTTGAGGTTCTCTCCTATGGCTTGGAAGGTGGTATGTGGGTTTGAATGGGGAGGGCCTGACTCCAGCTAAGTGGTGGTAGGTCTTTGGGCCACCTAGATCTGGGCCTTTTCTGTCTTTAGCCTCAGATGGAGTCACCCATCCCCGTTCAAGAGGGGTGCAGAGTCCTCTTGGACTCGAAGAGCAGGTGGCAGCTGTGGCCATTGCACAGCTCCATTTGACGTGCCTGTTGCACCCTTCCTCCTAGATTAGAAGACCCTTCAGACAGTCACCAATGCCCACAGGTCTCAATTACTGTAATGTGCTCTACATGGGTACTACTGAAAGCCATTAGAAAGCTTCAACTGGTCCAGAATGCAGCAATGCAGGCAGTGATGGGCAGGCCTTGATTTGTAGATTTGATACCTCTGCTTTGCGAGCTGTGCTTGCTCTGTTTATGCTTCCAGGGACAATTCAAAGCTGAGCCCTAAGTGGCGTTGTGCCTGGTTACTTGAAAAATCGTACATTTCTGTGGCATCAGCCTAGCTGCTGCGATCTGACAGGGTTAGTGTGCTCTGTCATCATTGGTTAAAGTTGGTATATTGTTGTCCAAATTCATCATCGGGTTCTCGTGTGTCTACTGATGTTCTTGTTTTCTTGTGAGCCGTGCAGAGTCAGCCTGGAGCAGTGTTTCTCAACCTTGGTAGCTTTAAGATGGGTGGGCTTCAGCTCTCAGAATTCCTTAGCTAGCATGCTATGGGTGCAGACTTTCCCTCCCAGAATGCCCCAGCCAACAAGCTGGCTGGAGAATTCTGGGAGTTGAAATCTATATATGGTGATTGGGGAATTCTGGGAGCGGAAGTCCACCCATCTTAAAGCTGCCAAGGTTGAGAAATGCTATTCTAGAATCTCGCAATACCTAAACTGATTAGATTTAAGTCTGAGTAATCTATCCAAGTCTTAGCCAGAAAAATATTCCTCCAGGCAGGGGTGAAATCCAGCAGATTCTGACAGGTTCTGGAGAACCAGTAGCGGAAATTTTGAGTAGTTCAGAGAACCGGCAAACACCACCTCTGGCTGGCACCAGAGTGGGGAGGGAATGGGGATTTTGCAGTATCCTTCCCCTGGAATAGGGTGGGAATCACTTATCCTTCTTGGTGGTGTGGGAGAGGCTAATCCTGAGCTGTTTCCTTGAATTGTGAACTAATCAGCCACTGAGCCTGGCAGCTTCCTGATGCACGACTGTGTCTGTCTGAGAGAAGGAGCCTGCGCAGGACATTTGAGGATAAATGGGCAGATTTCAGTCTGCCTGTGAAATGCCTGGTAAAATTCCATGTTTTGCTGAAAGCCTCTCCAGCCAGATTGCCATGTCTGGGTTGGCCCTCTTCTCCATCCTGAAGTATTTGCTCTTCCAGACCATCAACTCATTGCAGAAGCCCTGAGCTTAAAGCTGCAGCATACAGTTACCAATGACTGGCTTCTCCAACAGATCCTATCATCCCCTACCTTCAAGGGTCTTCTAGTACTGTACAGGGGCTATAAAATGGTGGAACCAATCCAAGAAAGGATTTGAAGACACCACCAAACTGCTCTGATTGCTTATGAATGTAGAAACTGCCATTGTTTGCCATGGTAATTTGTTAAAAATTAAAAATGATCTCCTTGGACTTTTTTCCTGCAGAGTAGTTGTAGCTCGGACCATCACTATAACTCCATGTGACACAAGAGCTGTAGAAAGAAAGCACAGAGCAAGGACCTATTTTGAGCTATCGACTATTTTCTTCCAAGGTTGCGTCATTGGAAACGGCCATGTTCAGTTCAGAACATTTTCAACATCACTGATGTACAGGGTTTATTATGGTTATGATTAATCATGATAGATTCAGTAGTTCCTCTTGGCTTTCGTCTTTGAACCCAGAACAATTAGAGTTGCCCTGTAATTATTTTGCAAATTTAATTGTCAAATTTAATTTAGATGGACGCCCACTGATGTCATCTTATGTTCTGAGGCTTTGTACCTCAAAGCTGCTGCAGCTCTTTTCCCCACAAAATAGCACTTTGGCTTTCTGGCCAAGGAATCTACAACCCGCTTCCTCCTTCTCCTGGAAGGCAGGTCCAGTCAAGATGGAGCAAGCTCTTCCTGCAGGGAAGAAACCGGGATCCGGTGCGGTTCCTGGGGGCACCAAGAAGAAAAGTTGAGTGTGTTTGCTCTTATCTTCCACAAGGAGATAGGCAGGCAGACTGACAGATCACCTTCCCAGTCTCCTGGCAGCTCTGCAGTTTTCCTGGTCATTGTAACAATAACAGAGTTGGAAGGGACCTTGGAGGTCTTCTAGTCCAACCTCCTGCTCAAGCAGGAAACCCTAGACCATTTCAGACAAATCCTTCAAACCTGCTTAGGTTTTTAGGGTCACCTTGATCCCCTTGAACCCTCTCCAGATGTGAGTTCAGAGGAGAAGGATGAGTTTGAGTCAGCAGAGAAAAGCACAGAGCCAAGTGTTGGTCGGAATTGGGGCTTGGAGAGTGATAGCCTGATGGAGCAGCCTCAGCTGGATTGATTGGAGGACGGACAAGCTGAGGTTGAGCGAGGGGAGCCACGGCGGCAACAAGTTGGCCAAGAGGCTCCAGGAAAGGATCTGGAGCAGCTGCCGCCTGTTAGCAATGAGGAGGAGGAGGACTCCATACCTCTTCCTGGTCCAAGAAAATGTAGGGCAGAGAGGAGACAGGCACAATGCCAGTCAGCTAGACTGCTTGCAAGGAGGCAACCTCGCCTCTCATGAAAGGCTTCATCAGCATCACCCAGGGGTGGGTTCTACTTACCTTTACTACCGGTTTGCAATGAGAATGCATGCAGATCGCCAAATATGACGTCAGGGTGGGTGGGTGGAGCCTCCCGCCACTTTTACTACTGGTTTTCAAGAACCGGACAGAACCCACCACTGGCATCACCTACTTAATCCTGCGTTGAGGATTTGAGCATTGCCGGAGCAACATGCCTAGTCCTGAGCCTTGTGAGCTCGTGTTGTGTATCATTTGATGCGTGGACTGCTTTCCTGGACTTCGTGTGTGACCGTTGGAGATGGTTACCCAGTGACTCTTGCCATACTGAGCTCAGAATGGGGGTGTTTTTTGAGGACCTGTTTGGGGGGTTTGGGGGGTTTGAATAAACACCTGCAAACTCTTGCTGTGCATGTGTGTGTTTGTGTGTAGGGAACGGGGCAGCACAATAATGTTGTCAGCCCTTCAAGGTAGTTCAGATCAGGAAACCAAAACCTAGATTACTAATACAATTTTTACTGTAAGATTACAGTAACCGAATATTGTAAGTCTGAAAGTACTTCCCCACTCCCCAGCCTTTACATTCCAGCATATTAGGGAGAGTCCCTTCTGCAATACTTTCTCCATCCCATGAGCTGTGGTGGCGCAGTGGTTAGAGTGCGATATTGCAGGCTACTTCTGCTGACTGCCGGCTGCCTACAATTTGGCAGATCGAATCTCACCAGGCTCAGGGTTGACTCAGCCTTCCATTCTTCTGAGGTGGGTAAAATGAGGACCCAGATTGTTAGGAACAAGAGGCTGATACTGTAAACCGCTTAGAGAGGGCTGTAAAAGCACTATGAAGCGCTATATAAATCTAAGTGTAATTGCTATTGCTATCCCATTGCTCCTTTGGACTCTGATTTCTCTTATTAGGCCATTGTCCAGCTTTTCCTCCTGTCTTGTTATCCCAAGGTTATTCTCACAAGCTGTTATATCTACAGAAATGGGAGAATGCAGCTGAAATTGGATTCAGGCTCTTTTGAATGTTGAACTTCTCAACCCTTTCCAGTCTGTTCCCTACCTCTTTCTCCATTGCAAAGCACCAAGTTGCTGCTTTAAGTTGTGTGTGTGTGTGTCTGTGTTTTTAATAGCTGTGTTGATAATTGTGTTGCTTTAAAACAGCGTTTCCAACCTTAGCAAGTTTTAGATGTGTGGAATTCTGGGGAATACTGGGAGTTGAAATTCACACATCGTAAACTTGCCAAGGTGGTGAATTCACTGCTTTAAACTGAAAGCTCATGGCAGTGGGGAAAAAATACTTGTGTGAGCACCAGCTGTAACTCACTTTTTTCAGTACTGTCATAACTTCCAACAATAGTTAAGCAAATGGTTGTAAGTCTAGGACACTCTAGTATGTCCTGAGGGTGCTTTTCTTTTTCCTGGGTCTTAAACAACCAGGGAGTTTATATAACTCTCACCAAAGGAGTCTTCTAGTGAGAGGATATGTTGCTGATGATCTGACACCAAGTTCTTTCTTTTTTTCTCTTCCAGAATAAAGTCTTGAATGTGGATGGCGTCAAAGTAAAACTGCAGGTAAGCCAAGCCATGTGTCAGTTTTGATTCTGGATGTTTTGCTGTTTCATTGTACCTGTGGCTTCTGTAGAGCAACCAGCATCCTTAACAGATTAACAGAGTTGGAAGGGACCTTGTAGGTCATCTAGTCCAACCCCAACACCCACTCACCCCGCTCAAGCAGGAGACCCTATACCATTTCTGACAGATGGCAGTCCAGTCTTTTCTTGAAAGTCTCAACTTCTGAAGGCAACTTCTGTTCCATCGGTTGATTGTTCTCACTGTCAGAAAGTTCCTCCTTGTTTCTAGGTTGAATCTCTCCTTGGTCAGTTTCCATCCATTATTCCTTGTCTGGCCTTCGGGTGCTTTGGAAAATAGCTTGATCCCCTTCCTCCTCTCTGTGGCAGCCCCTCAGATATTGGAAGGCTGCTATCCTGTCTCCCCTGGTCCTTCTCTTCATTAAACTAGCCATGTCCAGTTCATGTAACCGTTCTTCGTATATTTTAGTCTCCAGTCCCCTAATCCTGTCAGATTCAGATGTTGTTTGATAGTTTCTCTGCCCTATTCACCTCCTTCAGGATTCAGGATACCCAGAACATCTTGTCACAGGCAAAGCGAACAGCCAGCCTGAGCTGACTTGGGGAAGATGTTCCCATGAATATCTTCCGAACAAACCCAGCAGGGGTTTATAGATTAAACTGGGACAGCCAGAGCTTGTCCAATTAAGAAAAATACAAATATTACTATGTGCAGTTGAATTCTTAATGCATTTGCTTCATTTTTAAATGCTTGTACATCCACATCCTTGATTCTTGATGAACCTATCTTTAATTTTATGTACACTGAGAGCATATGCACCAAGAGAAATTCCTTGTGTGTCCAATCACACTTGGCCAATAAAAATTCTATTCTACTCTACTCTACTCTACTCTACTCTACTCTACTCTACTCTACTCTACTCAATAGAACTGGGAGAAATGATAGTCACCACAAATCTCAAAGAGCCCCATGGTTGATCTGAAATATCTTTTCATTGATGATGGTCATAGTCTTCTACCTCCTTTCTCAATGATGTCTGTGATGCACAAGTTTACCACTTTCACTGATTCCCTTATCTCATTTGGCCAAATTATGTCCATGCCATTATGACCATCCACTTCCTCTTTCATTTTACATACATGAAACTATCCATCTGAACCTTCTTTACTGATGTAATTCTTTCCTGAGATACTTTCACAGTCTTTCTGTCAACAAAGACTTTGGAAAAAGTTCAGAGAAGAGCAACTAGGATGATCAAAGGCCTGGAAACTAAAACATGAAGAACGGCTGCAGGATTTGGGTCTGGCTAGTGTAGAGAAAAGAAGAATTAGGGGTGACAGGATAGCAGTATTCCAGTATCTGAGGGGCTGCCACAAAGAAGAGTGGGCCAAATTATTCTCCAAAGCACCAGAGGGCAGGACAAGAAATAATGTTTAGAAACTAATCAAAGAGAGAAGCAACCTGGAATTAAGGAGAAACTTCCTAACAGTGAGAACAATTAACCAGTGGACTAGCTTGTGTCCAGGAATCCTGGGTGATCCATCACTGGAGGTTTTTAAGAAGAGACTGGACAGTCACTTGTCTGAGATGGTATAGGTTCTCCTGCTTGAGCAGGAGGCTGGACTAGAAGATCTCAAAGGTCCCTTCCAGATCTAATATATTCTGTTCTATTCTAATGCATGCTGCCTCTGTCTTCCTCTTTGCCTCATGATGTTCTCTTTGCTCAACATTATTCTTTGTGCTTCTCTTTCACAACCACTTTCTTCTTCTTTTGACAATTTCATTTCTGCACACATTCTTCTTCTCCACTTTCACTTTCTCTACACTTTCAGGTGTCCAGGCAACTTCCTTCCATATTGGCCCCCAGCCTTCTCACAGCACTACCATTCCTCAGCATAGTCAGTTCCTATACTTTCTGTCCCCATTGATGGACTCTTGAGTCATTTGCAAAATGGAAGTGGGGAAGCCGTTCCATTCCTTCAAGAACAGAAGTGCCAATCTTAACAAAACTGTAAAACTGCTGAGCAGTTATTGGACTACTTATCATTTTGAAAACTGGCAGTTATCTTGCCTTCTTCCAGGAGCTTCCATTCACACACATTGCAGAGGGTCTATGACAATTCGCCTCAGCCAACTCACTGCAGGACAAGAGTTACACTAATTTAAAAGAAATGGTGGAATATAATCATTAAAGAAAGAAGGGGACAAAAGGCGGGACAGAATGAAGTGTGAATGAAAAAAATGAAAATAACTTTTATTTATTTTAATTAATTAAATTGAATTGTTAAATTGCCTGCAGCTAGTTGTCCCTTGATGAGATGGCCACAGCGAGCTGACTGCAGCGAGTTCGTTGTGGTTAGTTGGCTGTGGCAAGTTGTCCCATTCTGCATTGCAGACACCCCCCCCCCTCATTTTTTCCCAACCACATTCTTGCAAGGTTAGGTTGAGAGTGGCACTGTCAAGACATTTGGTTAACTTCCATGATTGAAGATACCACCTGAATCTCCCCAGTTTTAACCCTTTACCTTAATCGCTCTGCCTGAGTATGTAACCCAGTGTGCATGGAAGAATGACTTTTAAAACAAGATGTATGCTGGTTCAGTTCAGTCACTCAAGATGATTAATTTGTTTATTTTTTAAAGAAAATATTTCAGTCTATATATTATCTGCCATAATTCAAGTTCATTATGAAGTCCAAGTAGATAAATATTGGGAAACAGTCATTCAGTGGAAAAGATTGTCAGTGTTGTAACATGAATAATAAGTTACAAACACTGTAATACCAAGTAGCAGTGCTACATGAAGAATTCAGATCTTCAGCTTCCAGCTTCATTCACTGCTCCCCAAGATGGTGTCATGAAAACAACACCTGGATAACCACAAGTTGCCCACCAGAAGGGCTCCAGAGACACTGTGTGTGAGAAGAAGAAAAAGAGGAAGAGGAAGAGGAGGAGGAGGAGGAGGAGGAGGAGGAGGAGGAGGAGAAAAAGAAGAAGAGGAAGAAGAAGAAGAAGAAAGAAGAAGAAGAAGAAGAAGAAGAAGAAGAAGAAGAAGAAGAAGAAGAAGAAGAAGAAGAAGAAGAAGAAGAAGAAGAAGAAGAAGAAGAACAAGAACAAGAACAAGAAGAAGAAGAGCTGCTACCACTACTACTGCTACTCTTGGAGTAAGGTGGGGGAAGACTGAATTGTTTTTTCCAACAATTGTTCACAACAATTGTTGTTGTGATGGTGGTAGCTGTCTATGAGGCAAATATTGACCAAGCATGCAGCACAACATCTGTGATAAGGCTTTGAATGTGAGGCACACCCCTCATAATTGAAGAAGTCGCTATCAAGATGACATTATTGCCCATTTTTCTATTTGTAAACCAATTTTTTTCTGCTTTCCAACTTTTGAGTAAACCCAGACGCTTCTTATTTATTCCCAAGCATATGAATTACGGTAGATTTTTCTTAAGAAATCAAACTTATCTTAACCACCAATTCTTTCAGGGAAATCTGCCATCTTTCTTCTGGTGAATGGGGCACTCACTAACTTAATAAGCTATTTTACCAGAGAATCTAAGCTTAACCTTTTCTAGTGAGTTCTCCCTATCTGCTTATGTAAGAAGTGCACATCAACCAGTCAATCAATCAAATAAGTAACCAATTTCACTGCACCTTAGTGATTAAGGAAAAAAACACCTTGTGGGACTGAGCCTTTTTTTTAGTCCCTTGTGGAAAAATCAGCCCTCTCTGACCATGGAACCCATAAACCCAATTTTAAAAACCCCCAGTGGAAAATTATTTTGCAGGATCCAATCTGGATCAGTCAACAGGACCAGGGGTTTAATCATTTGAAATTCAGACTAGTGCTGGAGCCCATCCTTAGGGAACTTCTCTCGAGCAGTTTTGGGCTATTCTATGGGTAGTATTTATGTGGTGCCTGGTTGTATGTGGCTTTTTAGTTGTTGATTGGGACGTTGATGGTCAGCCATTAAATTGTTGGCTGTTGTTTCCTTCTGAAATTAAATCTCTGGTTGGTTCCTGTGAGCGAGCCAGATTGGATCCTGCAACATTATCCTGGGACACGTAGATTCACCTTCATTTGTGAAAATTATTTTGTTACCTATAAATTACATTTCATGAATATAAATCTGCATTCACTTCAACATTAATATTTCCTATATATTGGTCCCCCATACGGAAGAAATTGAAAAATCCAGCTAATTGTTGGAAAGGCCGTACTAATTCAAATGAGCCGGTTGAAGGTTCCCTTTATGTAGAAATGTAATATGCAGGATAACTTCTACACAAAGGGAGCCTTTTCTTGCCTCAGATGAACTAGTTCGGCACGTCCAACAAATTAGCTGATTTTTTTCAATTTCTTCCACACTGGAAGCAATTAATAATTTGCTTTGGAAGAGTCACTGAATTTTGGAGCAGTTCATTTTCTTTTGAACTGTATACCAATTGTGTGGGAAGTAAAAGAGAACAAAGAAAATGAACCCTGAGGAAGATTACAATGAAGAAGGGCTAACGGTACTCCAGGCCCACCTGCCTAGCACAGTTGGACAATCATCTTACGAATTTACTTTTCTTCCCACATTTGAACTGGAATATTCAAGTTGCTGGAAGTCTGAAGGGCAATTTAGAAATTTGGTCTCTAAATTTGAAAGTATCTGTTTGTTCTCACTTTTCCCCTCTTCTGAAGTTAAATTTACTCAAAAGTATGCAAGGTAATTCTGAACATATGTTTAAGATTCATATAAACTCCTCTTTTTCATTTATTATTTTCTTTTTCCAAAACCATAAAAGGGTTGGTCTCTTTATTTTTTTTTGCTCATTTAATCTGGACGTACAATTGTCTGTGTTGTCCTCTTATATCCCCTGGAAAAAGTGCTAAGATATAGACGGATGTTAACAATATTTGCCTGGTACAATAAGATCACAAATAAATTTGAATAATTAATTGTGGATGCAAAGACTGGCACAATTATTTGCCTAAAGAGGCCTGAGAGATTTTTTCTCTGAATATCATCCCCCACCCGTGCTAAATTCCATCAGGCAAATTTATTGGTATTCCCAAAAGAGTCACTCAACCACAACAATAGTAGTTTTTAAACATTTAATTGACAAATGGACCATTAAAAAGAGAAGCTGCCAATTTTCCTTGAGAAACAGTATCCCTTTGGATCCAGATCAAAATAGCTTCGCTTGGTCTATTTGAGCTGAATGTAAAAACAGTGCTTATGGCTAAATTAAATCTGCCATTAATTTTAGTGTGACAAGTATAGCTACTGTGTCCTGGATCCAGTTTATTGAAAGGGAAAATTTGTGTTTGGAATTTGTAATACTTGCAGCAAGAAAAAAGAAAAAAAAATAGTTGTATTGTTCTCCTTTCTCCCCCTGGGTGAACTCTCTGGACATTTTTATTTATTAATTTAACACATTTGTATGGTTGCGGTAATTCACACTTGGTGACATAAACACTTGGGTCTAGGACAGGGGTCTGCAACCTTATATACTCAAAGAGTATGGATCCATTTGGACCCATTTCCCACAGAAAAGAAAACACCGGGAGCCACAAAACCTGGGTGGGCATGGCCAATTCGATGTCACTCATTTCTACCAGTCACATGACCCCCGCCTAGCCATGCCTACACAGCTGGTCATTAGGGCAGAGAACCAGTTGTTAAAAACACCGGGAACCACAAAATCCTTTTAACATCTCTCTCTCTCCCCTCCCTCCCTTCCTCCCTCTCTGTATCTCTCTATGTCTCTCTCTCTCCCCCACTCTCTGTATCTCCCTGTCTCTGCCCTGGCCGCTTCTCCATCCCCCACCGTCACCCTTACCTTCTCAGGCCAGGTGAGGAGTGACTGGGATGGGAGGGTCAGCCAGTGGTGGGATCACCTGACAGGGAGCCACAGCAGAGGGCCCAAAGAGCCGCATGTGGCTCCGGACCCGCAGGTTGCTGACCCTGGTCTAGGACAACTCGTCGCAGCCAACTTGTCACAGCCAACTCTTAGTGGCCAATGCGACGCGGGACAAGAGTTACACTAATATCAAAGAAATGATGGAATAGAATCATTAAAGAAAGGATGCAAAAGGAGGGGTAGAATGAAATGTGAGTGATACAAATTATGTTTAAATTATTTTAAATTATTGAATTATTGAGTTGTCCCATGGCGAGTTGTCCCATTCCATCAACACTTTGCCTGCAGGATGGCTTATTTTCTTTTTCATGTGCTTTAGTGCTTTTTGCTCTTTTCAGATTTGGGACACGGCTGGCCAGGAGAGGTTCCGCAGTGTCACCCATGCTTACTACCGGGATGCCCACGGTAAGAACTTCTGCGATGTTTTGAGAAGTCAGTTCCTTGTGCAAGAAGGTTGCCACCTTGAATAGACTGTAAAGCCCTACCTGCGGTCTTCCCCTTTTGATTTTTATATTTAAAATTGAGCTTCGAAAGACGACAAGAAATGTATTTCACACACTTGCTCACTTGTGAAGAGGATACTGCTTGTTCATTTTCCCAGGTTAGAGGCATTATAAATTCTCGGTTGTGCCAGCCAATCAGAGCTTGTTAAAAGAGAAACAGGAAGAAATGATATAAATAAGGAAGTTTGTAAGTGAGGGAAGATGAAGTAATCAGAAATTGAGGGTGATAGATTCAAACATTTTTGTACCAAGAAGTGAAAAATAATCAAGTGAAATTATCACTATCTGAAATTACTGAGAGTGTTTACAGAGTGGAATGAGCATTAAAATGACTCCCTGGGTCTGCCTGAGCTTTTAGTTCCCCTGTTTGTTTCAATAACAGCACAATATTTTAATGATCCTTTTCACAGATAATCAGTCATCATGTAGAGGGAGATTTATAGAGGGAGGAAGTGATAGATACAAACTCATGGTAAACCGATCCAAACTAAACTGCAGAAAATACGACTTCAGTAACAGAGTTGTCAACACCTGGAATGCACTACCTGACTCTGTGTATAGTATAGTATAGTTTATTGAATAGCCCGAAGGCCTTTTCAAACAAAACAGAAAAGAAAAAGGGAAAAAGATAAAACAGTTACAAAAATAGCAATCTAAAAATATATGATAGATGACATTAAATTTTACAATATCAAATTTCAATAGCTAAGTTGCCAAGACTAGATAACCCAAATAGGATAGCTCCTCTCTAACTGAGCTCATCTTCCTTACAATCGATAAATTTTTTTTTTATATAACTGGCTCGTATTGCCGTCATTCTTTTAAGGTATCGAGTGATCGCTCTTACCAGGGGAGGAGAGTCAGCCCTCAACAGAAATGCTAATTTTTGGCTTATATTCCAGTGGGGAAATTTATTTATAATTGGGGACAGATATTGTTTTCTTACTTCTTGATAGAGACTACATTCGAATATTATATTCGCCGTGTCCTCCACGACGTTTACCCCACATATGCATATTCTTTTGTCATACGGGATTTTCCGATAACGGCCGAATCTAACGTTGGTATCTAGAAGTTCGAATCTAAACTTAACAAATAACTGTCTCTCCACTGATGGCATTTCTAGATGTAAATACTTTTCCAGAGTGAAAGTTGTTTTAACTGCTGTCAGCAGTTTAAGGGAATGATTAGTTGAAAGGGTTGCCATGTCCGTTTGCCCATGTATATCTTTAATCCGTTGTTTAACTTGGTTCAGTGTGTCACACAACGGGAACCCTACGCCATATCGGTTCAATATTTCTGACAGCCGGGTTAGCCAGGAATACCTTTGAGGATTTGAAATCTGCTGTTCCTCTAGACATATTTTAGGGAGTCTGCTGGCATCCATCTGGGTCATTTTTAGCCAGTAGGCTACCGCCCTAGTGATTGTATAGGTGTCCAGTGAGAAATGTCCCAATTCAGCTCTGACGGCTGCAGCTGAAGTGGAATTGTTTATCCCAAGCATCCTCCTTAACAAATTATTTTGAGTTCTCTCTAATATGGGGGCCTCTGTAAGACCCACCTGACTCTGTGGTTTCTTCCCCAAATCCCCAAAACTTTAACCTTAGACTGTCTACTGTAGACCTCACCCCATTCCTAAAAGGTCTGTAAGGGGCATGCATAAGCGCACCAATGTGCCTTCCATCCCTCTCCTAATGTTTTCTTTTATTCGTATCCTTTTCATGTATTTATAATTATGTTTACACTTGTCTCTGTCATAAAATACATGCTTGAATAAATAAAATAAAATAATATAATAAAATAATAAAATAAAATAAAATAATAAAATAATAAAATAATAAAATAATAAAATAATAAAATAAAATAAAATAAAATAAAATAAAAAAACTGTTGGCCATGTTTGTCTGGATTAAAATTGGAAGGACAAGCAGCTGCCATTGTGCCCAGAAGCAAACTGTGAAGATAGATAGATATATACTCTTGGTACATAGAATGACAGAACCATAATCCCAGATAATCTTCTCAGAACTAAAATGCCAAGGTTGAACTTCGGTATTCTGGCTATTGCAGAGCTGAAATGGACTGGAATGAGTCACTTCACATCCAAAGACTATCTAATCCTCTAGTGATCCTGAATCATAGAAGAAATGAGTAGTTATATGTATTTAATTTAATTTAGAGGCTGCCTGTCTCCATGATTCTGGACATCTTCCAACTTAAAAAGTAAAGAACAATAAGTAAAAGATCATGCTCATCTGGAGAAAATAAAGACCGCACACCAAAGAAAAACCAACTGGGCAGTGGTGGGATTCAAGTAATTTAACAACCGGTTCTCTGCCCTAATGATTTCTTCCAACAACCAGTTTGCCAAACTGTTCAGAAAGTTAACAACTGGTTCTCCCGAAGTGATGCGAACTGGCTGAATCCCACCACTGCAACTGGGACTCAACAACCACCCTTCCCTGAGGTATGGGTTTCCCCAAGTTAGGTTTTCAAGGATTTACAGAACCTCATCAGGGTGAGACCTGTATGGATTTCTGAAGAAAGGCTGGTCCAGAGGCAAGCAAGCAACCAACAAAGAAGGAACAATATCTAGATCCCAAAAGATGACATTGTTGAACAAAGGGATCTAAAGCATACTCACTTTATATCGTGTTACAAGATGATTATTGGCTTTAAGTGGTTCCTCAAATAACTAGGACCTATATTAGGAAGAGCTTGGTAGGTGATAACCAGCACCTTGAATTGTGCCTAGAAGTCAAATGGCAACCACTACAGCATGTAGAGCAGTAGTGTCACGTGGGTCTTCCATGGCACACCATCACTGCTTTTACTGCTGGATCCATTGTAGGGCCTCCCAACCTGGGATTGCAGATGCAGCTGTTGCAATAGAAGGACCCAGGGCAAATCTCCCCTGGCAAATCTGCCACCTCTTCTTTCAGCAGAAGCCTGAATCCGGGACAGATAGCACTTCAGTCTCAAACAGGGAACTGTGACCCCCTCCAAGACCAAAGATGAAAAGTTCCACAATTCATGGGGCCCAAGTATACACAGACACTTGTCAGAGTTGAATCTGAGTTTGTGTTGTGGTCCGCCGGCAGCCTGCGGAGCTGGCAGCAGAGTCGGACAGTGAGGCGGCTGGGGAGGAACATGGGCCAGTCCTGGAGTCTGGGGAAGGCTCGGATGGGGGCTCTGCGTCGGAGGCAGAGAAAGGGCCATCTGGGAGGTACATGCTGCCTCCGGAGCCTCCAGACCCTTATCATGGTGATCCACAACTGTGCTCCAAGCACCAATGCAAAGGAAGCAGAAGAATTCGAGAATGACTTGCAGTACCTTAAATCCAGCCCAGGAAAGATGCTACAGGCAACTGGAACACTAACGTTGGACATAAATAACATATGGAATAACAGGAAAATTTGGACTTTGAGAATGAAACTAATAGAAGACAGATTACTAGAATTCTGCCAAGAACATTCATACCTCTTCTAATAACCAAAAAATTACATATAGACATCACCAGATGGACCAGACCAGTGGTGGATTGCTCCTGGTTCGGACCGGTTCTATAGAACCGGTAGTAAAACCATCAGGAGGCTCCGCCCACTGACCCGGACATCATAAGAAGTGATCTGCGCATGCACAGAAGCTTCCGCACATGTGCAGAAGAGCATGTGCGCGCGAGCGAACTGGTAGTAAAGGTAAGTAGAACCCACACCTGGACCAGACCAAGAACAAGTTGACTTTATCCTCCGAAGAAACTCTTTTTGTCAGCAGAGACAAACTCAGACACTGACGGTGTCTCAGGTCACAAACTCCTCCTTGTAAAATTACAACTTGAACTAAAATACACACATAAAATATTCAGGCCAACAAGCTACAACCTCAGCAATATTCTGAATGTTTATGCAGTAAAAGGAAAGAATAGATTTAATGGATGGTTTTGATAAAGAGTGCCTTTAAAAAAAAAGGCTGAAATTAATGTTATCATTAAAGATTAATCAAGCAAAAATATCCTGAAATGTAGAAAACCAAAGGGCTGCTTGTTTGTACCTTGAAAAGAACATAAAAATTACTACAGAAAGAAGATAGAAAGAAGACGTAGTAGAAATATATGGAACTGCACACACCCCAAATCCACAAATCCCCGATACACATGAAGATTAGACCGTTGGACACGAGCCAGATATTCTGAAAATAAAGTTAAATGGCCCTTAGATAATATTGCCAAAGACAAAGCCACAGGACTTGATGAAATACCAGAGCAACTGTTTAAAAACTTACAGGGTGATGCAGTTAAAGTGCTACATACAATTTATAACCAGGTGTAAAACACAGCAATGGCCAATAGCCAAGAAACAGGAAAAGAAGCTTTTATTTCCAATACCAAAAAGGCAGGATTTCAAACTACCCAAAATTTTACTTAAAGGTAGTCCTTGTTTACCGATTGTCTTGCCTGCCAACTGTTTGAAGTTGCAACAGTGTTTTTTAAAAAAACAATTTTGCAACCAGCTCTCACATTTATAGTCATTGCAGCATCACGCAATCACTTGAACACTATTCAGATCAGTGGTGGGTTGTCCCCGGTTCACACCGGTTCTATAGAATCAGTAGTAAAACCAGCGGGAGGTTCCGCCCACCGACCCCGACGTCATCAAAACGCTTCTGCGCTTGTGCAGAAGATCGCGCGGCCCCCCTGCGAACCGGTAGTAAAGGTAAGTAGAGTCCACCCCTGATTCAGATGCTTCACAACCAGCTTCTGAGAAGCAGATGGTTGGAGATTGTGAAAATAAATCACAAATTGTGGTCATTTCTTAATATCATAGTGATTTGCTTAACAACCAAAGGGGAAGTGACATTGTAAGCCATTGTCATGTGATTTCCCACTAAGCAACTGCAGAGCCGTGACTTAGTGACTTCCAGCCTTCTGAGGTTGGTAAAATGAGGACCCAGATTGTTGGGGGCATATACTGACTCTAAACTGCTTAGAGAGGGCTGTAACATGATATGAAGCGGTATATAAATCTAAGTGCCATTGTTATTGCTATTAGAAACAGAGTTGCCGGTCCCAATTGCAGTTGCTAAGCAAGGGCTACCTGGGTCTCACATGCTTAGCGGTGAAAGCTCAAGGTTTTTCTCCAGTCTGCAACAGAACTGGCAATACACAAGCTGGATTCAGAAAGGCCACCCCAGATCACATTATAAGGTCTGGTGGATAATTTTTAAAAAATCAGAGGGTTCCAAAATGAAATGTGTTTTTGCCTGCCCTTAAATCCTGGGTACCCAGGGCTGTTCTCATCTGCCTCCTGAAGGATCTGCATGATGCCAAGAAGCGGACAAGACAAGTTAAGATAGGAGAAGATAACCTTCATTGCAGGGGTGAAATGCTACCGGTTCAGTCTGGTTCGCCCGAACCGGTAGTAAAAAAAGGCTATGGGTTCGCCAAACCGGTAGTAAATTTTTTTAAAAAAAAAACATTCTGATGATCAGCTGAGTGACGTGCGATCGTCCGAACTTTTTTTTTTTTTTAGTTTTTAGGCATTTTTTACTACCGGTTCTGGAGAACCGGTAGTAAATGCTTTTTAAAAGTTTTTTAAAAAAAGGCTCTGAAGATCGCACACCACAGCTGATCACCATCCTGCAGGCTGTTCTACTTACCCCATGCCTCCTTTTGGTGTGCACTGTGTGTGCGCGCGCACCTCACATTCAGTGTGTGGTGCGCACTGTGTATGCACATGTGCCGTGCACATTTGGCACACAGTGCACATGCGCAGCCAGCAAACCAGTAGTAAACCGGTTGAGACTTCACCACTGCAGTGCAGAAGCCTCAGACTGCAACCAAAGTAGTTGTTGTCCAGGCCAAGGTTTTCCCAGCTGTAACATCTGGCTGTGAAAGCCGGAGCATCACAAAAGACGACAAGGGAAGAAAGAAGGCATTGAGCTGTGTTGCTGGAAAAAATTGCTGGAAGCACCTTGGACAATCAGAAGGTCAAATCAGCTGAAGCTGGACAAAGTCAAACAAGACTCTCTCTAGATGCCTTAAGGATGAGGACGAAGCTGAAATCATTCGGATGCCCAACGCAAAGGCAGGGTCCCTTGCGGAAGACCCTGAATGCTTGGAAGTATGGAAGTGGTTGGTAGAAGATGGTTTGATATTGTCAAGGATGAGGAGCTTACAAGAACTCTCAAGAAGCACTTACAGATGGACAGTCCTGGTGAAAAGATGTTCACTGATTAGGAAGTGTCTGAATGAGTAAATCACCGTTTTAGTGGGAATCAATCAAAAGTCATTATGAGTTCAGTAGAGAGTTTTTTGGGATGGTCCTTTGAGCAAAAGGCCCACCAAAGATGTGGCTGCAGCTGCTGGACAAAGCAAGTCCTAATTTAGTCACAATTTTATTTTACATTGCTATCATATTATGTTTGCAATTCACACGGCCTGCCTCCGCAGACTTCTCAGGATCCGGTGGCAGGACAAGGTGCCAGACACAGAAGTCCTCTCCAGGGCAGTCCTGCCATCAATTCACACCTTGCTGATGAAAGCCAGGACACGCTGGGCAGGCCATGTTGCAAGGATGTCAGACCACCGCATCCCCAAACAGCTTCTCTATGGTGAGCTGTCTCAAGGAAAGCGATCCCACGGGGGACAAAGGAAGCGATACAAAGACCTACTGGAAGCCTCCCTCAAGTCCCTGGATATTCAACCACCTCCTGGGAAACAAGGTTGCCAGATATTTGAAGACAGAAGGACAACCATAACACAAGAGAAGCAAAGCCAGAGCTGCCAATACTGCATAGTGGTGCCCACACATGTCTGCCCGACATGTGGCAGAACATTCCATGCTCTATAGGCCTTACCAGCCACCTGTGGACACACCGTGGACAGCCCACAACCCGTTAGATGTCAAGGTCCTCTTCGAAAACGATGGACAAACATCATCATCATCATCATCATCATCATCTTGTTTGCAATCCTAATAGTGTTACTTTATACAAATTCTGTGTAGGTTTATCTTGTTAGTTATTTGTACTTGTGAGTGTTATCTTGCTCAGTGGAGAGGGATGATGACAAACTGAATGAAAAATTCTAATTATCACCTGTAGTTTGCCACAGAGCGTGTTAGGTTTGCCCTGCCTTGGAGTGAAAGGAAGGAGCATTCCCTCCCTCTGCTTATTATGGGTTTTTGCGACGTGACACAGCCTCCTTTGGTGATGTGACACAACCTCTTCAAAGGGGCTCTTCTTCTCCCATCACAAGAGGGAGTATAAAGGTGCTTCAACCGAGTTTTGAAGTTAAGCTCCACATTCACGATGTGAATTTCTGAGTGAAGACCTGAGACCTGTTTGCGTTTTCCAGGTCACATCAGCGCCTTCTTTCAAAAAAGTGCTCTGTTTTCAAATTGTACTTGGAAGAGGGACAATCCTGGGGAATAATTTAAGCCTCCTTTCTTGGTAAGGAAAACGTACACCGACTGCTCATAGGAGAAGCAGTAGGGACAGGCAACTGCTATTTTTTCATTTTGCATTGTTGCACCGATTAAAAGAGACAGTCAAGATTCTTCTGCAAAAGGGAGAGAAATGAGCACCACCCAGCAGTCCTTCAGCAACCTCAATGAAACATCCCAGCTTTCAAGGTTGTGTCCTTTTGATTACAACGACGCCATAGAAGGACACCTGTGAGTAGTGTAGAGGCAGATATTTCTCTCTCTGGGCACCGTTAGAATATATCTGCTGAACAGAGCTCCTCATTGGTGACAGGAAGGGCATCCGGCCAGTAAACAGCCTGATAGCTCCATTCAGTTGCCCAGACTCTACCCCGCAAGGGATTATGGAGTCATTAAAAGATGATGATGATGCAGGGACACCTGCAGCAATGGCTGCTGGCTTCAAGCTTGATGGCCAAACCTTTTTATCTGCGTGAAATGTGAGCGAAAGGCTTGGAGAGGCTGGTTCTGTCCCCCATTTAGAAGCCAGAGACCATTGCTAGGGGGCACCAGGCTCCATGATGCCTTTAAAAATTGGCCCATCCTCTGAAGAGGCAGCACCCGGCTCTTCCCCTGCAGGCAGAGGTGAAATGCTCCCGGTTCGGACCGGATCACCCAATCCGGTAGTGATGGAGGCAGATGGTTCGGAGAACCGGTAGCAAAAATCCCTGCCCCCTCCCATGCCCAGCTGAGCGCACAATCATCAGAGGCTTTTTTTTTACTTTTAAAAGCATTTTTTCTACAACCTCTTTGACCAAAAAAATGCTTTTAAAAGTAAAAAGAAAAAAAAGCCTCTGATGATCGTGCGACTCAGCTGGGATTGTCAAAGGCTTTTAAAAGCCTCTGATGATCCAAGCTGAGTTGCCTAATCGACAGAGGCTTTTTTAAAAAAAGTTGTACATGCCCCATCACTGGAGGCTTTCAAGAAGAGACTGGACAGCCATTTGTTGTTCTGTCCCCGTCTCAAACACACACACAAACAGACAGCCGGGGGTTAAATAAACTGGCAGACAACCAATTCTTTCAATAAGAGGATTGGCAGCAACTCAGTAGCTGCTTGCCAAGACTTTACTCATAAGCAAAATACACACAGTTCAAGAATTGTCAAGTCCAGTCCGTAATTAAATCCAAGGCAGATAATGTTGTTTCCAAAGATGCAATGTGACTCGATAGTAATTAGTTTTGTCCATCACAGAGTCTGAATGGCCACCTCTGTGGGCTGTAGTCCAGTGACTCAGCTTAATCTCTGGCACGCCTCTTCTTCTGTTGCGCGCGCTTATCTCTGCGATGCTGCCGAGGATCCAGCCAAGACTCATCTCCCTCATTACTATCCACCTGTGGCTGCGTGGATGTGCTTGGCCCCGGGCCTATCTCTTGACCTTCAGTGGACACCGAAGGCATTGCCAGAGAGGAGGGTCCTGGAGAGGGAAGCCTTGCCAACTCCTCTCCTTCACTCTCAGAGTCCTCTCCTGCCGATGACACAGGCTCAGATAACGGAGCCACAACATTTGTCTGAAATGGTATAGATTCTCCCAGTGGTGGGATTCAAGTAATTTAACAACCGGTTGTCTGCCCTAATGATTTCTTCCAACAACCAGTTCACCAAACTGCTCAGAAAGTTAACAACCGGTTCTCCCGAAGTGGTGCGAACCGGCTGAATCCCACCTCTGGATTCTCCTGCTCATGCAGGGATTTGGACTAGATGATCTCCAAGGTTCCTTTCAGCTCTGTTATTCTATGTTCTAGCTCAGGGGTGTCCAACGCCAGCCATGGAATTCTGGGAGTTGAAGTCCAGGTTGGATATCCCTGAGCTAGTCTAGGGTCCCCAGTCAGGGTTCCAAGAATTAAAGGATGTCAACCAGATTTCCTTCTTGGCAGCTTTTATTAGATGTTGAATAATGGGAGCTGGCAATCTGAGCGAATAGCCCTGAGCAGCTTCTTGAGTGGTGCGAGAGCTTGTTAAGTGAGAATGATTAAAAGGATAATGAGAAAACCATGAAAGAGGGAGAGTTGCTTCTGGGAATCTCATTTATTTCCCAGAGAACAAGAGGGGCCTGAGGAAGAGGGGGGAAATTTAGTGGAACGGAAAGGATGGCCATTCCCAGTTCCATCACTGCCTTATTACAGGCAGTTCTCGAGTCGCGACTGCCCATTACGGTAGAAAGGTGTGATCGTCATAAAGTAGTTCGGTCATGCCACCAACCTGATTTTATGATCTTTTTTTTTTTTCAACGGTTGTTAAGGGAACACAGTAGTCAATAAGCAAACCTGTGGTTCGCTACAGGGTTGGGTTTTTTCAGCAAAATGTAAAATCGTAAAAGGCCGTCATGTGACTGCAGGATGCTGCAAATGGCCATAATTGCAGTCTGATTGCTGAGCACCTGAAGTGCAGTCATGTGACTCTGGAGGGGCGGGGGGAACCTGTGTCATAAGTAGCCGCCAGGTAGGCCTGTTGGAACTGTTGAAACTGATCAAGGAGACATTCAACCTGGAAATAAGGAGGAATTTTTCTGACAGTGAGAACAATCAACCCATGGAACAGAAGTTGCCTTTGGAAGTTGTGGGAGCTTCATCACTGGAGACTTCCAAGAAGAGACTGGACTGCCATCTGTCAGAAATGGTGTAGGGTCTCCTGCTTGGGTGGGGGTGTGGACTAGATCAGTGTGTCAACTTGCAAAGCTTTCAAGTTGCCATGAGCAGGAGGGAGGAAAAACTGAAGTGAATTCCATACATTCTCCTGACCGCAATCAGAAGGAGGGCGTTAGGTTTCACAGCCAGCCAAAGTGGTTAATTGGAGAATGTGATTTATGACATGGCCAGAGAGGAGGGGAGAGACAGGGTCATAGGGGAACGTAAATCTACATAGGATTAGTCCTAACTGCATCCCAGTATTGCCGGAATGGTGCTCCTAATAAATGACTATATTTCCTTTGAAGTTTGGATCATGGCTCATGAATTAATTAGGGCATCTTTTGGAAACTTGACACAGCGGTCACCAACTGGTGGTCCGTGGACCACTGGTGGTCCATGATAAAATTTTGGTGGTCTGCAGAAAAATTATTTGCATTTTTTATGTTGAACTAAATCAGGGGTTCTCAGACTACACCCCTGGGCCGGATACGTGCAATGAACATTTATGTCTCCCCCTTCAGTGTCTTTTTGTGTGGGTTGGAAAGGGGCAGAAATTCAACTTGGGGTTTGTTTCAGCCTCCTGGTGCGGGGCTTTGGTCGAAGGCTGGAGAGGTGGTGGCGAAGAGCCGGAGGGCCTTGTTCCAGTGGGACAGCATCATGGCCTGGAACTGGCTGACCATCTCAGCCCGCTGAGCCTCCAGGTGTCAGTACCCTGCCT